>NC_068998.1:48721776-48723181 GCF_001194135.2 Octopus bimaculoides
TTTTCGAGCGAGATCGTTGCCAGTGCCCCTGGACTGGCTTGTGCGGGTGGCACATAAAAGACACCATTTCGAGCGTGGCCGTTTTCGTGCGGGTGACACGTAAAAGCACCCACTACACTCTCTGAGTGGTTGGCGTTAGGAAGGGCATCCAGCTGTAGAAACTCTGCCAAATTAGATTGGAGCCTGGTGTTGCCATCCGGTTTCACCAGTCCTCAGTCAAATCGTCCAACCCATGCTAGCATGGAAAGCGGACGTTAAACGATGATGATGATGATGATATATACATGATGATATATATGGATATATATGATGGTCTTCTTTCAGTTTCTGTTTACCAAATCCACTCACAAGGTTTTGGTCGGCCCTAGGCTATAGTAGAAGACACTTGCCCAAGGTGCCACCTAGTGAGACTGAACCTGGAACCATGTGGTTGGGAAGCAAGCTACTTACCACACGGCCATGCCTGCACCTATGTATATATCTATATTTATATTTATGTTTTATTCTATCTTTTGTTTTCAGTCATTTCACTGTGGCCATGCTGGGACATCTACCTTGAAGAATCTTTAGTTGAACGAATCGACCCCAGCACTTGGTATCCTTTTAAGTCTGGTATTTATTTTGTCAGTTTCTTTTGCTGAAATGATGATGTATGGGGACAAACAGACGTAAAGACACCCATACACATACACACATATATCCATACCAACATGGGGAATGGACGTTAAATGATGATGCATACATACATACATACATAGAATGGTGGAATGTGGTTGTCCAGGAATAGGAGCAGTTTCCACTGATGTCCGACCACATCTGAACTGGTGGTGCCAGCGCTTGACTGCATTGTATGCTGGTGCATCGTCACAATAAATTTCTTTCATCTCATCGATTGTCTCTTTTGCTGTATGACCTTTCAAGTATAAGAACTTGATCACCGATCTGCATTCAACTGCCTCCATTATAACACTTTAGTACACTTCATCAGCCATAAAAGACAAACGAATGCTAGAGGGAAGCTGTAATTTACAATGTGACATATAAAGAAATGTATGGTTATACCTGTACAAGTTCCGTTTTCTGCAATAACCAGAAGTGGGTCAGGGGAAAACTTTAATGAACACCCCTCGTATGTGTGTGTGTGTGAGTGTATATATATATATATATATATATATATATCGAGGCGATGACTACTGACCGAGACCTTTCGAAATGTGCTGTGCGTGAGAAGACCTGGCAAGCCAAGTGAGATCGTTGCCAGTGCCCCTGGACTGGCTCTTGTGCGGGTGGCACATAAAAGACACCATTTCGAGCGTGGCCGTTTTCGTGCGGGTGACACGTAAAAGCACCCACTACACTCTCTGAGTGGTTGGCGTTAGGAAGGGCATCCAGCTGTAGAAACTCT
>NC_068998.1:48724224-48726654 GCF_001194135.2 Octopus bimaculoides
CTTTAATGTTCACATAAAAGAGACGGTGGCTCTGTGATAAAAAGTTTGCTTCCCAGCCACATGGTTCCAGGTTCAGTTCCATTGTGTGGCACTTTAGGCAAGCATCATCTGCTATAGCCTCAAGCCAACATAAACCTTGCGAGTGGATTTGGTAGGTGGAAACTGAAAGAAGCCTGTTGTATGTATGTATATATATGTGTGTGTGTGTGTGTTTGAGTTGTCTCCTACTACTGCTTGATAACCAAGGCTGGTATGTTTATGGCCACATTAACTTAGCAATTGAGCAAAAGTTACTGATAAAATAAGTGTCAGGTTTAAAAAAAATTAGCTACTACTCAATTTTTGCCAGCTGAATGAACTGAAGCAACATGAAATAAAGTGTCCTGCTCAAGGATACATCGCGCCGCTAGGAATCGAACTCACGATCTTACGATGGTAAGCTGAATATCCCAATGACTACGCCACGAGCGTTCGCCTAAGTTAAAATAGTTTAATCCTTACAACCAAAACGTTAATATAATTCATTTGAATTGGTAAAAATTAACGATGAATTTATTTTCCTTAACACAGACATGCTACTCCTGGTTCTCATACACTCGAAATATACCCCTGGGGTACTTAAAAGTTCGTTACCCCTGACACGCACAGAGGGGCTCTCAAAAACAGATTGTATTAGTATTTCAAGGAAAGCAAGCGAAAATAAAACATATAAACTACGTTCGTTATCTCCCTTTAATCTTATAGCAACACTATATTACACACACACACACACACACATACATACATACATACCTATGTATATTATATGAGAGTATATACATATGTATAAGCTTATGTGTATGTGTATACACGAATACATATATGTATACTTGTATGTGTAAGCGTTACTCTCATCTGAAAACTGGTTTCAAGGTCTGTAGAGAACTTTCTCATGGAACAGAATAATTACATAAAGATTTCTCACCTGAGTACAATGCCTGTCACACAATTACGATTCCAACTAAGTTCAGGGCCTTTCTCCTTTACCAAGGTCTCTTAGTTGGTAGGGGCAAGTGAGAAAGAGGGAGGAATTATCTTCAGACAAGGGAGACCCAGCCTGATTGCTTGCAACCGACTGGACTCTGCTAAGGGCAACCGGGGAACGGGGGGAGTGGTGGGGGCACCGGGTAATTTATTTTGGTTTGACCCAGGAGGATGAAAGAAAAAAATAAATTGACCTTGGCAGAATTTGGTACTTATTCTATCGGTTTCTTTTGCTGAACTGCTAAGTTATGGAGAATGAAACTTAGAGAATGGAGAATTAAAGACCTCAAGTGTCATATGGACCCCTGCTGAGAATCACTGCTCTAAAATCTCCTCCCATCATTGTTATCGTCGTTGTCATCACTGCTATCATCATCGTCATCACCATCATCACCATCATCATCATCATCATCATCCTGGCTGAACAACCTATCCCAACCAGATAGGGTTCACTGTATGAGTTGTGCTATTCATCCTTTCAATCACTGAATACAAAACGTGGATCATGATACCTCCATTCGGATGATTATCCCGAGCCACCATCTCATCCTCATATGCCATTTACAGTTGAGTTAGATGGAACAACATGAAATGAAGTGTTTCGCTCAAGAACTCAATGCACAGCTGGCCAGGGGACCAAAACCCCAATTACACGTTCATGAGTGCCATACCCTAACCCCTATTCCATGCACCTTCACATCCAGCTCATCAGTCCTGGAGGGTTTGCAAGGATCATGGACAACGCCACTTCTTCCAGACTCAGCAGGTTAAAAAAAAAAACCCGAAAGCGAAACAAGTAGCAGCAGCGGAAGAATAAAGCAGAGCCTTGTTTAGCCGCACCAATTTCTCCACTTTAACCAACCTTTCCTAAAATTTACCACATGGAAGTATTTCCTGCTCTGTATAAACCTTCAGGTAGTGCTTTACGGCATTTATGAAGGATTCGAGCGAGATCGTTGCCAGTGCCCCTGGACTGGCTCTTGTGCGGGTGGCACATAAAATACACCATTTGACCGTGGCCGTTGCCAGTACCGCCTGACTGGCCTCATGCGGGTGGCACGTAAAAGCACCCACTACACTCTCAGAGTGGTTGGCGTTAGGAAGAGCATCCAGCTGTAGAAACTCTGCCAAATCAGATTGGAGCCTGGTGTAGCCATCTGGTTTCACCAGTCCTCAGTCAAATCGTCCAACCCATGCTAGCATGGAAAGCGGACGTTAAACGATGATGATGATGATGATAGTCTGAGAGGATAGACTCTGTCTTCAAACTTTTCAACCACATATACAACACAACTTATTTTGCTAAAGACGCCACGCAGAGAAAGACAACCTGCTCTTCCTTGCCAAAGGAAGGTGGTGATGATGATGATGATGATGGTGGTGGTGGTGGTGGTGGTGGTGGTGGTG
>NC_068998.1:48726749-48729476 GCF_001194135.2 Octopus bimaculoides
CAAAGGAAGGTGGTGATGATGATGATGATGATGGTGGTGGTGGTGGTGGTGGTGGTGGTGGTGGTGGTGCATTGTTACTAATAGATTCGGCTAATACTTGAATGCACTCTGAATGTGATAACAGCTGTCTGGCATAAACCTAACAATTCAACAATGGACATTTCGAGTGAGTGATGGCTAGATGGATTTAGTAAGCTTGTACACATCTCTGACAGATTTCGTCATCATCATCATCATCATTTGATATTCAGCTTCCATGCCGATGTTGGTTGGTTGGTTGGCTGGCTTGACTGGGGACTGACAAGTTGAAGGACTGTGACATCCTCTAATGACTATCTTGGTACAGTTTCTATGGTTGGGTACCATAGGAGTGTACCAGGTGCTTTATTTATGGTACCAACGTTAGTGATGGTCACCTTGTAACTTGCAAAGCTCTGGAGTAGCCCCTATAACCATTGGAGAACAGAAAATTTTGGCCCTTAACATCTTACACTGTAAGGGAGCCAGGCTGCATCCAAGTCATAACTCCTGACTGCCCTTCTGGTTGTCAGAGACTTGTGCATTTCAACTGCTAGGAGATTTTTATCTGGTTGTAGCCCCTCTTTGTAGACTCAGCTTTTAAACTTATGCTCAGAGAAGAAATAACATTGGTTGTCATGGTAGTGGTGAAACGTCAACACTGTCACAATGACTCAGTCAGAGTTATTTTTCCCTTATCTCTGTAACATAAACACAGTGTTCGGAGTTGGAGAGGAACACTACTGTTAACATCATCATCATTATTTTAATGACCATTTTTCCATTCTTGTATAGGTTAGACAGGATTTGTTGCTTTTGTTCATTGTCATCAGAAAACACCTCTTCCCTTTAGACAATGTTTCCATTACACAGCATTCACTGGTGTAAAGGGTTTCAAAATACCATACTGTTTTGACCTCATAGCCTGTCTCCTCAGTAAAAGTTACCCAGCTTCACTGATGAGCCTAACAAAAGCACAAACTCTTGTTTGTAGGAATCAGCAAACAAATTATTTACTGTTGTCTGCCAAACAGATAATATAATTCATGTGGTACAGCTAGTTACATTGACCCTAACACTAAACCAACACTACATTTTATTGACTTCCAGCTCCCATTAAAATAAAAGATGCAGCTGACCTCTGCAAGATTTGAACTCAGAATGTAAAAGAACTATAACATATATATCACCAAATAATGTTTGTCATATGCTCTAACAGTTGTCCCAGTCCAACACCTACTCCTGTACAAATATGGTACTTGAATGGAAGGTGTAGTATGTACTGAAATAAGGCCGTGTATTTTACTACTAGTTTAAACTAGTTTAGACTAGACAAGGTTGGCGGTTGGGGTGAGGGAAGGTATGAAAAGAATGACCATATCAAATCAACAGTAGTAGGTCAGTCAGGCAACACAGACAACTTAAGATATATGTATGCCTCCTACTGTCACTCTGAACTCTGTACTGCATAGTGTTTCCATTGATAACTGTGGGAAAGAGGAGGAGGAGAAGGACGTGAAAGAGGCGGGAAGGAGTGTGACAATTTACTAACTGGTTTGTTGTTTAACTCCAGGTCAACCTCTGGAATGAGCAAACCCCTAGTGATTAAAGAAGTCCTAACCACGATCATCCCGTCTTTCTTTTTCTGTTGGATAAATACGTCTATGATTACATTTATTCTTCCAAGAGTGTTCTGGCTTAAGCAGAAGGTGCGATTTTGTGGGAGATTTGGCTGCTATTTCTAGTAAGTCGGTCGAATCGTCGGTGACAGCCAAAGAGTTTTAAATCTCTTGAAATTACTTTTCACGACATTTACAACACAAATTACCATCTCAATTCGCTGGAAAACGGACAGAAAACAACCCATAACTACTTCAACCTCGGAATTCTTTTCCTGTCATTGTGCTTCCATCACCGCCTCCAGCTTTTACAAAATTCCCACCACCACCACCAACCTCTACCCCACCCCAAAAAAACAAAACAAAATAAAACACCAACCCCATCAGCCTCTACATAAACCTCCGTACAGAATCTCTCCAGTTTTTTTTCTCCTTCGTATCCCGCCGTTAAGAGTGCTAGAGCTAATTATATGTGCTTATGACATATGGAAAAAACATGCTAAGTTCTTTAAAAAAAAGCCAACTCGTTATTTATTTACTCAAAACTTTTAAATCTAATGAAATGGCATGGCATTTCCCAAGAAAGATTAGTGTCACTCAAATGAAATATAGAAATATGGCAAGAGATAACTAACTTTGAATATCACAGTGTTTCGGTATAGTAACAGCAAGCTTTGGCAAGTGGAAACTTGCGACGGGATAAGCGTACATCAAGAGATATCTTCAGAGGCGGGACTCCCGTCAAGTAAATATTTCGGTCTATTAGTTTTTGATACTCTGAGGGAGTCGGTATCACCTAGGTCACGACTCCTAGGTACCCCATTGTTGTTTTCGAAATACCATCTTTGGTGGGGATTGAGCCTGGAACCTACGAGTGATATTATTTCCCTGAACTATATAGGCTTAGGAGTGGCTGTGTGGTAAGTAGCTTGCTTACCAACCACATGGTTCCGGGTTCAGTCCCACTGCGTGGTACCTTGGGCAAGTGTCTTCTACTATAGCCTCGGGCCGACCAAAGCCTTGTGAGTGGATTTGGTAGACGGAAACTGAAAGAAGCCCGTCGTATATATGTATGTATATATATATATAT
>NC_068998.1:48729578-48734196 GCF_001194135.2 Octopus bimaculoides
TATATGTGTGTGTGTGTGTGTGTGTGTATGTTTGTGTATCTGTGTTTGTCCCCCCAACATCGCTTGACAACCGATGCTGGTGTGTTTACGTCCCCGTAACTTAGCGGTTCGGCAAAAAGAGGACCGATAGAATAAGTACTAGGCTTCCAAAGAATAAGTCCTGGGGTCGATTTGTTCGACTAAAGGCGGTGCTCCAGCATGGCCACAGTCAAATGACTGAAACGAGTAAAAGAGTGAAAAGAGTATATAGTACATGTCGCTTTGCCACGCAGACTTTCGAAAGAACTTGCATTGAGGATCTATTTCAAACGGATTTCCCGCCTTCTATTCTCTTTGTAGTGGTTCACTGTGTTCTTTTTCAGCTCCAGCTATCATGCCTTTTTGTCTGTAGCCACATTGAGCTCTTCTCACCTGTCTCTGACAGGTGTTCAGGTGTTGTTGTGCACCCGAGTGTGAAAAATTTGACATTTCAGCTACTGCACAAGGTAGATAACTCTGTTTGCTTGGTTTCTCTTGAGCCAATAAAGCAGGTGCTTGCGAAGGGCGCTTGTATGTTGCTAGAAATAGCAATGAAACTACCTTCGAAATAGATCTTACTGCCTTGAAATTGGAAGATGTAGTGTAAGGTGCGTCTAAAAAGGATCAGGTAATCATAACTCATATGTCTTTGCGCATAGATCCGGGCAACAAGGATTGACTTGAGGCTAAACAACCCCCAACGCTAGCGGCAGAAGCAAGAACAACAGAAACTATAATAAAAACAGCAACAACTACAACATCATCATCATCAGCAGCAGCAGCAGCAGCAACGACAACAACAGCAGCAAAGACAACAACAGAAACTATAATAAAAACAGCAACAACTACAATATCATCAGCAACAGCAACAGCGATCGCTGGTCTGCTTGTTTTGTTAATCTGTCCTTCCTTCCAAAGCCTGTTTTAGACTGGTCTAACTGTAGACTGTGACATATTTTATAATTTACAGAAGATACTGTATCAACTGTCTCAACAGAAGTCTATACACTCGACCCATCACCTGGCTTAACCCTTTAGTGTTTAAACTGGCCTGTTGTATGTTGAAACTGGCCAGATCCAGCCTCTCACACCGACGTTACATTCTAAAAATAAACAATCGATTCATTGAAATCTTGGAGGTATGAGATAATGCATGATTAATCCAAAACGATGTGAATAAATAAGCATTGTAGTTGACTGAGTAATCTGGCGATGAGCTGGCAGAATCGTTATCGCGCCGGCCGAAATCTTTAGTGGTATTTCGTCTGCCGCTACGTTCTGAGTTCAAATTCCGCTGAGGTCGACTTTACCTTTCATCCTTTCGGGGTCAATAAATTAAGAACCAGTTATGCACTGGGGTGGATCTAATCGACTTAATCCCTTTGTCTGTCCTTCTTTGTCCCCTCTATGTTTAGCCCCTTAGCAGTCCAGTATGAACACTTAAGGTTACTAATCAAAGTTACACAATATCTGAAGATTTGACAATGCAATCTGCTTTTTATTGTTGATGAAATATACATAAAATCATGTGACTAAAATTTAACGAACAAACTATCCTGTCTTGTTTTCTTTCTATATGTCTGTGTATATGTATAAATATATACATGCATAATTCATACAAGCATCCCCCGTATATATATATATATATATATATATATATATATATACATCGTCTAATGACAGGAGAGTCCATCATATATATATATATATATATATATATATATATATATATATGATGGACTCTCCTGTCGTTAGACGATGTATGAGGGTTCAACAATTTCTTACCGAACAACCACACAGATGATTTGTTTATAGTGATCAAATGTTTGTGCAGACATAAGCTCACTCCCTCCATCAGACCAACATTACCTGTACAGGTGCAACCAGGTGCCACATGTCAGATATCGAATGATCACAGAGCAACATGAAATAAAGTGCTTTGCACTCAAGAACACACAATGCATGGTCTGGGAATCGAACCCGCTATCACGCAATCGTGAATGCAACACCTTAACCACTAAGCCACGCACCTTCACACACACACACACACACACACACACACACACTCACATATATATATATATATATACACACACTGTTTATGTATATATGTATGTATGTATTCAGAGAGAGAGAAAGATAAACAAAGAATGAGAAGATAGATAAAGCATATACACACTTAATAAATTCAATGAATTTAAACTACAAACAAAATCTTTAAATATATATTTAAAACCACCAGAATTTTAGAGAATAAAAGATATTTGCAATTAAAAGCTCTTGTTGAATGACATGCAAAATAACTCATATTAATTTCAGAATTTAAGCTAATAAAAATTATTTTATCAGCTGATAATTTAAACTATGGTAACGCTGTTATTCTGAAGTGGTAACCTCATTCTCCACAACTCATGCATTCTCTGGCTTTTATATTGCATTTCTGAACTCTGATCGTATTATGGTCCTCAAACAGATTTTTTATGTATGCATGGCCATTCACTCTACAAGTATATATAAGGCTTTGTGGCACCGGTCACGTGTTTTTTAAAGTAACCCTCTATTGTGTATTTGTAGTCTTATTCATTTCTAAGTACTTGCAGAACTGGTGTCTCTTCTTTACAAAACTAATTCAATGTGACATAGAACTCAGAGTGTTTCTTTGCTTGTTTGTCTCTCTATCTTTCAAACTGCTTGTCTGTCTGTCCGTCTGTCTGCCAGTCTTTCTGTCTGTCTGTCTGTCTACTTATTTATTTGTCTTGTCTATATTTAATATGTATATATTTATTTATTTATTTATTTTTTTTTTTTAATTTTATTTATTTATGTGTTTCAGCCAAGTGGCTGCGGTCATGCTGGTGCACCACCGTGATATATATATAATAATTATCAAAATCGAAATCGAAATGGAACCAAACTCGACGACTGGCACCCATGCCAACCTTTCCTTCATTGGACACTAAACTCTGCTTGCGAAGACCTGTTGGGGCAAGTGAAATCGAAATTGAACCAAATTCGATGACTGGCACCTGTGCCAGTGGAGTGCTAACAGCACCATCCAAGCATGGTCATTGCCAGAGCAGCTGTCTGGAATCTGTACCAAATTCTGCTTTCAATGCCAGTTTACATAAAAGCTGCAATTGAAAATTTAATATTTCTGGTTTTTAACATTAGAGTGACAGTAATGTTTAAAACTGCAAACATTATGTAGATTTTTAATTGAAACTTTTAGCATGAACATGCAGGTACTCACACATACACACATGTGCATATATTAATTGGCATATATATTAATTAGCACATCCAATCTAGCTTAGATGTGTTGTTTTTAACACCTTAAACTGCAGCAAATGCCCCCTCCTTAGAGATTATCTCACGTGGATGACAATACTAAAAAGGGACAGATGATATTTCATTGGCACCAATGGATGGATGGCACTGTTCTATCACATGATTTCACCACATTTCGGTTTATTAGCAACAGACAGCCAAATGGGCTTTCACACATTTTCTGTCTTCCAGATTTATTCATTGGTTTACCAAGAGTAACAGAGGAACACACTGACCCAAATTGCTGTACAGTGGATAGAAATCGCGTGACTACGAAGTGAACTTCTTAAACCCAGCCATGTCTGTATCAGGTGCTATGATCAGATTTGTATGTAAGTTTTTTTAAAGTTATTTTACCTGAGAGCATTACGTTTGTTTATTGATCCAGAACATCAGCAATTTGGCATGTCTGCAATACAACACCAGTGTCAGTGAAAAAGAGAACTTCAATAAGAAAGAAATAAGAAAAGCAGCAACCATTACAAAGTAACAATGTAAAAAAGAATTTCACAATGAATATTAGTCCACCAGTTATAGGTTGGTCATGCCACTGTGAAATCTTCTACCTGGTCACCAAACCTGTGAGAAACAGCAGTCAACTTTTTGTCAAAATGCCAATCATACGATCTTTTGAACAAAGACAAAAGCGCTGATGATTTTGAGTTAGAGTTTTGAACCAGGGTCACCCCACCTCCACTGCCACATACCATCAACATTATCATTCATTAAACATCTACGTTTTCATGCTTGCATGTGTTAGAACTTGTTGAAGCAGATTTTCTATGGTCAGTTGCCCTTTCTGTCCCCAACCACCACCTCTTTCCAGACAGGTAATATTCTCCAATGGCCAACCATTTTATATTTTTAATATCATGCATGTGCAATATTTGTTTTTGATTTTGTCGACTACACAGTGCTGTAGGGTCAGTTGGGCACTATCTGTGAGAAAACGAAGCACCATGACTCAATTCACTCTGCCAGAAATTTGGAAATGACATGCTGAACTGCTTGGCATTCGACCCAGAAGATCCAATACGAACATTTCAGAGTGTTTCGGTGTCAATCTGAGGACAGTACAGAGGATTCGGAAAGGAAGGTCAACCAGACATTAAAACTAATGTGTATTGTGAAATATACCATAATCTACCATGTGCTTGAGTTTTATTAACATTGAGATAGCAGAACCCCAAAATATTGGGGTGGCCTAATACTTTTGGCCAAGGCTGTATATGTACATATATACATATATAAATATAGGAGTGGCTGTGTGGTA
>NC_068998.1:48734206-48734354 GCF_001194135.2 Octopus bimaculoides
ATATAAATATAGGAGTGGCTGTGTGGTAAGTAGCTTGCTTACCAACCACACGGTCCAGGGTTCAGTCCCATTGCGTGGCATCTTGGGCAAGTGTCTTCTACTATAGCCTCGGGCTGACCAAAGCCTTGTGAGTGGATTTGGTAGACGG
>NC_068998.1:48738239-48740528 GCF_001194135.2 Octopus bimaculoides
ATAAGTGTGTGCGTGCATGTGAGAGGGATGAGATATATATATGTATAAACTTAGATATGTTTCGACCAAAGATTGATTGTTGTCAAGCAAATTGGCCCCAGGAACTTTATCTTTGAAAGCCTAGGTCTCATTTTTGCCGAACCGCTAAGTTACGGAGATGTAAACACACCACCATCGGTTGTCAAGCGATGTTAGGGGGACAAACACAGACACACAGACATATACATACATATACATATATACGACAGGCTTCTTTCAGCTTCCGTCTACCATATCCACTCACAAGGCTTTGGTCAGCCCGAGGCTATAGTAGAAGACACTTGCTCAAGATGCCACGTAGTTGGACTGAACCCAGAACCATGTGGTTGGTAAGCAAGCTACTTACCACCACCATCGTCATCATCATTATTTTAATGGCCATGTCATGTTCCATGGGGGTATGGGTTAGGAGAAGGCTTTAATATTTATTAATAATCATTTCTCATATATCTCTATACAAGTCCCTTAAGATTTATTTTCGACAACACCATCATTATCCTACAAAACCCATTCTCTCCAACCTAATTCCATAGTTTATTCCACAGGTGTTGTCTTCCTGTAGTGCTATGTTTTGTTTGTACATTGCTATTAATAAATCTTCCATAACTAATACATCACCATCACCATCATCATTGTGATCATCATTATTGTCATCGCCATCATCATCATCATCATTATCACTTAACATCTGTTTTTCCATGCTGGCATGGGTTGGACAGTTTGACGGGAGCCGGCATGCCAGAAGACTGCATCAAGCTTTACTGTCCGTTTTGGCATGGTTTTTTTTACTTGTTGCTGAAATGAGTGGATCAACACGAATTCCATTTCTTGATATTTTTTTTCTGAACCAAATTTTCAATTTCGAAAATTTCAAAAAATTTTTTTTTTAAATATGTAATCAATTTATACAAAAAAAAAAAAAAAAAAAAAAAAAAAATAACGTCTGAAACAGCCATAATGAATCTCAATTAATTTGTTTCTTAAGTTGAAGTTTTTTTTATGTATTGGACATGTCCCTTGTAGAATGCTGACAAAGCACATTCACTGTTAATGGCTATCTGGTGTTATCCATGGTTATTGCACAATCATTGTTGGATCTCCCTCAAGAATTCCTCAGTGTACATTGAGTGTAACAGAAATGATAGAAATGGAAAATGGAATATACATAAATTCCATTTTCTGTCCTCTATCATTTCTGATTTTTTTTTCCTCATAATTATTTTAGATAAAGAAAGTCATTAATTCTATTTTCTTTCAGTTTGTTTATTTATATATTTATATATATTTCTATAGTGGAGGCGCAATGGCCCAGTGGTTACGGCAGCGGACTTGCGGTCATAGGATCGCGGTTTCGATTCCCAGACCGGGCGTTGTGAGTGTTTATTGAGCGAAAACACCTAAAGCTCCACGAGGCTCCGGCAGGGGATGGTGGCGAACCCTGCTGTACTCTTTCACCACAACTTTCTCTCACTCTTACTTCCTGTTTCTGGTGTACCTGTAATTCAAAGGGTCAGCCTTGTCACACTGTGTCACGCTGAATATCCCTGAGAACTACATTAAGGATACACGTGTCTGTGGAGTGCTCAGCCACTTGCACGTAAATTTCACGAGCAGGCTGTTCCGTTGATCGGATCAACTGGAACCCTCAATGTCGTAAGCGACGGAGTGCCAACACACACACACGTATATTTCTATACTCTTGCGATAATATTGAACTCCTGACGTATATCCAGTCACAGCAATGAACATATATAAACGCACACACAAACACCAAATTTGTTTTAAATGTGTCAGTAGAAATTTATATGGCAAAATTCATTTGATGAGCAGCTTGTGACATGGACAATGGCTCTGACATATGAGATGAAGAGGAAAGAAACATCCTGTGGGTGCAGTCACGACTATCTGGCCTAGAAATAAGCCGTTGAAATGGATATGCTTATGATGTCAAGCAGACGTATGTGCACAGGCTTTGCAGCCATGGCAAACCCATTCAATTAGGAATGTCTTATCTTATGTGAATTTGTACTTGTTTTTTTTTTTTAATGATGGAATATGATATATTTGAGAGTGTTTTGGCTGATATTTTGAGCAAGATAACTGACCTGCCCCCCCCCCCCTCTGACCACTACTTCCTTCAAAGAAGTCATCCTACTTCAGTCTTTGGTGCAATAACTTCATAACACTTGTTAATGAAACATCTCAGACCGTTCTGTCTACGAGTGAAATAACGCCACTGCCGCCCTCACC
>NC_068998.1:48740775-48748705 GCF_001194135.2 Octopus bimaculoides
CACACACACACACACACACACACACACACACACTAAGGCAGAGAGAAAGATTTGCACTCGATCACTTCCCTTCCTTGACCTATCCAGACATATTCTTCCCTCCATGTCATTTCCCATGCTCCGTTTCCTAGATGTGTCAACGACTGCAGTTTTGCTTGAAATATCTAAAATTAACCATCAATAGAAATATGTGTATGTATGTGTGTGTGTGTGTGTGTGTATGTGTGTGTGTGTGTGTGTGTGTGTCTGTATGTGTGTGTGTCTGTGTGTGTTATCAAAAAGTTCCCAGGCTAATTATGTTAAAAACAAAATAACTTATTCACTTAAGTTTTCACATCATCTCCTTTGAAATTGTCACCTTGTGTAGCCATACACTGGCCCCAGGGTTCCTGCCGCTTTTGGAATCCAGCCTGGAAGTCATTTTCCATGAGTTGAGAACCTTCTACGATTTGCTCTTGATCTTAACAACAAGTGTTAAAATGGTGACCTTTGAGATGCATTTTCATCTTGAGGAAGAGACAGAATCCCACAGGGGCTAAATCTGGCAAATAGGGTGGACACAGAAGCGATACCATGTTGCTTTTGGTGAAAAACTCACGAGTGAGGAAACCCCAGTGACAGGGTACATTATTGTTGTGAAGAACCCGGTTCTTCACGCTTCACAGATTCAGTCAAACATTTCAAAAGATTGCATTAGAACTTTCAATTGACAGTCTGTCCCCGAGGAACAAATTCTTGATGCACAATACTACAGATGTAAAAAAAAAAACCATGAACAAGCTCTTGATTGAGATGTGACCCTGTCGTCTGCTTTTGAAGTGCTTCTGTCACTTGAAACATTGTGTACAGCCATTGCCTCATTGGTGTAAGCTTACTGAAGCACCATGATCAATGTTTCTGTAGCAGACTTCCCAAGTTTAACACCAAATTTCAAGTTAGCTCTTTGCTCTAACTTCTTGTCCATGACAAAAATCACAGACTACATCATACACATGATAACAAAAACACAAATTTCACAACTTGCAAAGTAAACACAGCGATGTCACTTGGCACACTGCCTCATGAAAGTCACTGCTAGCTCTCACTGAGCACACAACTTTGTGCTGCCCTCTGTTGGCATGCTACAGAACTAGACCAGGAGCTTTTTGATACTGGCCTCGTACATGCTCACATACATATATATAACATGTGTACACACAGCATATATTTATAATTGTGTGTGAATGCGTGTATGTGTGTACACACACACACACATACACACACACACACAACTTGTTTATATATATAAAACAACTGACAAATGGGAAAGCTCCAGGAGAGAGTGGTATTCCTGGAGAAATTTGAAAGTGTGGTGGAAATATTTTGGTTGATAAATTGACAGTGCTTATGGCCCAAAATGTGACAAATAAGAACTGTCCCTCAACAATTCAAGATGCATTGATTGTACATCTGTATAAGTATAAAGGTAATAATAAGTGTGAATATGACAAAATAGGAAAATAAACCAACAGAACAACAGTCTTCCCACAAACAAGCATTGTCTATATTGTTATTTCTTAATTAGATCATGTGCTGGTTTAATATGTCATGTTCTTATGCATATTGCTTTTGGTGGTCTGAGGAATCACATGAGGAGTCACCCAGTAAGTGAATGACTTGCATAAATTGGGGAATAGTTGTGGTAGCTATGTGAATGTTGTTGATTATCTACTTGGTTTGATTGTTATTTTGCCTTCTCACTGAACACTCATATATCATATTCGATGGGAGAGTCCATCATTTATATATATATATATATATATATATATATTAGGAACAAAATCCAAAATTACAGGTAAAAACTCAATTAAAATCAATTTATAAAAAATTAAAATCAATTTGACCTTTACAGAGTAAAATATATATAAATATTTATATATATATATATATATATATATATACACATACATATATATACATACATATATATACACACATGTGTGTGTGTATGTATATATATATCTCTATATGTATATGTATACGTGTGTGTGTGCATAACACACATACACATATTTATGCATATATTTCTTTATTGCCCACAGGGGGTCAAACATAGAGGGGACAAACAAAGAGATTAAGTTGATTACATCGACCCCAGTGCGTAACTGGTACTTATTTAATTGACTCCGAAAGGATGAAAGACAAAGTCGACCTCAGCGGAATTTGAACTCAGAACGTAAAGACAGACGAAATACCGCTGAGCATTTCGGCCAGCATGCTAATGATTCTGCCAGCTCGCTGCCTTTACATATTTATGTATACCGGAGTAATATGCTTGTTATCCTTCCTCCATTTCTAACAAAACTGTCCGATGAACGGGGACGTGAAACTCGGAGTAACGTTTTTTTGGTTATATTTCTGCTGCTTTTAAATAAAGCATATTTATGTATATGTATTTATATACACACAGACATGACAGAAATAAATAGACACACTATAAAACATTGTTTTATGTTTATAATTTTGTTTATATTTTATCACTAATGGACATCTTTATGTTTCAGGTTCTATATGTGACTGTTTAATCATGCCATCTACAAAAGAAACCTTGGAACTGTCTAAATTTCAAAGAGGCCATATTGTGGGTCATTCTGAAGGTGGACTTAGTGTAAAATTGCCGAAAACTTTGGGATGCTGCTTTTGACAGTTGGGCCTATTTCTGCCTTCCTTCAATGTATAATTTGTCTCTAAATATGGTATGTCTACAAGAGGTTTTATCTCAAACAATGATACATGGGTGGCTCTCTCTCTCTCTCTATATATATATATATGTATGTATGTATGTATGTATGTGTGTGTGTGTGTGTGTGTGTGTGTGTGTGTGTGTGTGTGTGTGTGTGCGTATATGGGTTTGGTGATGCAAACAAGAAATATAGAACTTTGAACTTTGATAAGTACTAAAGCATGATGCTCTTGGGCCTTGATTCATTCTGTTGCTTCTACTAAATGTTAATAAATATATATATATATAGTATGTGTGTGTGTGTTTGTGTTCTCTTTGTTTTGATATGTATGTACTGACAGTAAATAAGACACCACTGGATTGAGACCTGGTGAGTTTGGAGGCAAAATTTTAGGGGCTATGTGGTTATGACAATTGTCAACCATCTATCCTTGGGTTGCTTGAGCCTTATGTGATGATGCAGAGTCTAGCTGAAACATGAACGGCCTTCCATTGCATGCTCTGACTACCCGGCCCTTGACCACTGTTTCCAGAACCTCAAGGTAGACAGCAGAGTTAACTCTAAAGCCTTGTGGAAAGAAGTGAGGAGGCATTATATTGTCTTTCATTAATGGTAACTCCAACAACCATGGAAGTTACAGGAAATTTTGTGTATATGACTGTTGGAAATTCAGAAGAGTCTGAACATAACTATCTGTCATTTTTTTCTGATAATCTTCTGGTCTGCTTACAGTTTGTATTAGCTGGTTGGTTTTCTTTTTTTAAAGCCCTAGCTTTTCCAGATTGTCACTGAGGCGTTTCCTCACAAAACTGAGTGCAACAGTTATTATTGGTATAAATTTGAATTCATATGGCTATAATAGAAGCTGAAAGTTTTGCAGCAGTTGTCTTTTGTTATTCTCTTTCTCATTGATTTTTAAAGAGACATTCCCACCGGCAACGTAGCTAACCTGTATGGCAATACATACCTTTTCTTCTGTCCCAAGCAACTATGTCTGGCCTGTTAGGTTTAGACTGTGTACAAGTTTTGTTGGGAACATTCCACCTTTCTATCTTGTGCTGATGTTTAAGTATGAATTAGTTAAAGAAGGATTTTCTGTATTTGTCTCACAAATCTCATATTTTCAGATATGTATGTACATACGTGTGTACATATGTATGTGTGTGTTTGTGTGTGTGTATGTGTGTGTGTTATTTTACTCTTTTACTTGTTTCAGTCATTTGACTGTGGCCATGCTGGGGCATCACTTTTAGTCAAGCAAATCGACCCGGGGACTTATTGTTTGTAAGCCTAGTACTTATTCTATCAGTCTCTTTTTGCTGAACTGCTAAGTTACGGGGACGTAAACACACCAGCATCGGTTGTCAAGCGAAGTTGGGGGGACAAACACAGACACACAAACATATACACACACACATACATACATATATATACATATATACGATGGGCTTCTTTCAGTTTCTGTCTACCAAATCCACTCACAAGGCTTTGGTCGGCCCGAGGCTATAGTAGAAGACACTTGCCCAAGGTGCCACGCAGTGGGACTGAACCCAGAACCATGTGGTTGGTAAGCAAGCTACTTACCACAAAGCCACTCTATCCCTGGCTTTGATTTAAAGAAAAAAGAAGAGGATCAGTCAATTATGATTTTATTCAATATAAACCCTTCTCGGATTTACACACTTATTACAGTGGTCCTTCAGTTGTTCTGAGCCCTGTAAAAAACTCAGAAGGTTGGGCCTTCAACCAAGCCATTCAGGATACCCTTAAAACCAGGAACTTTCCAGAACCCCTTTATATATGCTAACACACATAAAGCTTTCTGCTGATATACCCAGCTCTGTTTCTTGACAGCTCAACAAATGAGTAAGGTTTTTAAGCAAGTTTAACTTGCTTAACTTTATGTCATCCTATGACTTCATAGAGGTTGCTCACACATCACACTTCACGCGTCACTAACCTTTAATTCGTGTCTCTTTCACTCATTTTCCTTACTTTGACAGTTAGTAGTTTTTGCACATGTGTAATAAATTAGGTGCACATTTCTATTTATCAAGTCATGTTGACACAAACTCATATTATCACCAATTACAACTAGTTAGATATTGCAATAGCGTGTGTATGTGTGTGTGTGCATGTGAGTGTATTCATGCGTGTTTATGCGTGTATGTGTGTGTGTTCATGTGTGTATGTGCATGTGTGTATGTGCATGTGTGTGTGTGAGCACGTGTGTGTATGCATACATGTTTATGTGTGTGTGTGTGTCTGTGCATGTGTCTGTATATATGTATATATGTTTATGTGTATATATGTGTGTGTATGTATGTATGTATGTATGTGTGTGTGTGTAAGTATGCATATTTGTGTGAATGTGTGTGTATGCACGCATACATGTTTATATGTATGTATGTGTGTGCATGTGCGTGTATGTATGTGTGTTCATGTGCGTGTGCATGTGTGTAAATGCATGTGCATGTGTATGTGCATGTGTGTGTATGCAGGCTTGTTTATGTATGTGCATGTGTGTGTATGCATGCATGTTTATGTATGTGTATGTGTGTGTGTGCATGTGCATGTGTGCATATGCATGTGTGCATGTGTGTATGTAGGCATATGCACGTATAAACAGTAATCCTTGAAATGAAAACATAGAAACAGCCAACCAACGACACTTATCGTTAATTGTAATATGAAATAATAAATTAGTGAAATAAATTGGTAAGTAATTGGTGATAAGCCTCAAGGAATTTGACATTAGGCAGTTCCAGATTGCTGAAAGCCCTGAGGTTAATCCACGGGGTTTAATTCCACAGTCAGACTTAATATATTCATTAAACACAAATATATCACTATCTGTCTGTCTGTCTGTCTGTCTGTCTGGCTGGCTGGCTGTCTGGCTGGCTGGCTATGAGGATGATGAAGGGGACAATCATCATCATCATCATCATCATCATCATCATCGTTTAACGTCCACTTTCCATGCTAGCATGGGTTGGACGATTTGACTGAGGACTGGTGAAACCAGATGGCTACACCAGGCTCCAATCTGATTTGGCAGAGTTTCTACAGCTGGATGCCCTTCCTAACGCCAACCACTCAGAGAGTGTAGTGGGTGCTTTTACGTGTCACCCGCACGAAGGCCAGTCAGGCGAATATTGAAGGAGGACATTTTGAGCATCTGAGAGTTTAAACATTGTCTGTTTAAGATGTGCACAAACAATATGATTGTAAGATTCTTTTATTCTTTTACTTGTTTCAGTCATTTGACTGCAGCCATGCTGGAGCACCGCCTTTAGTCAATCAAATCAACCCCAGGACTTATTCTTTGTAAGCCTAGTACTTATTCTATCGTTCTCTTTTGTCGAACTTGCTGGATAAATTCAGGTTTCAGAGTGTTTAGAATGCTTTTTTATGCTTTGATACTGGTGATACATTTCCATCTTCAGTCTCTCTAGCTCCTTACAAACTTTGTAGATGAAAGATCTTGCAACTTTTAAAAATCAAGATATTTCTAAATTGCTATGCTCAGCCTTTATAACCACAATAACAGCATGTCTCTTCGTTTCTTGAGTAAGCTGAGCATCTGCCATTATTATTTTCTGAAACAAAGATTATACAGAGTTAGCAAAAAATGCAACAGTGACACAAAAAAGGTATGTCCTCAAATACCTTACGCACCCTATATATATATATGTGAAAAGCACCCACTACACTCTCAGAGTGGTTGGCATTAGGAAGGGCATCCAGCTGTAGAAACTCTGCCAAATCAGATTGGAGCCTGGTGTTGCCATCTGGTTCACCAGTCCTCAGTCAAATCGTCCAACCCAAGCTAGCATGGAAAGCGGACGTTAAACGATGATGATGATGATATATATATGTATATATATGAAAATGAGTCAAGTCAAAGAATTTAGAGTAGCGAGTAGCATGTATTTAAACAAAAAAGATAAATGACCAGTATATCATATGCCATTTAAGATAAATTCATAATTTATCAACATTATTACTTCAAGAGAGGATAAAACTTGATGGCAATTGAGACCAACCACCAAAAGAAAGTGCAGATAATTTGAAAAATCAGGAACTCACTAAACTCTATTTGCCATGAGAGAAAAGATTTTTGGAGACACAGGGACATCTGTGGATATGTTACTAACCCAATAGGCTTCATTAGAACAGTAGTTGCTCTACATTACCTCCAGCAGAATGAGATACTAAGATATATATATATATATATATATATACAAGAAACTATGTGTGTTAGTGTGTTAAGACTTCTCTAGCTGAGCAAGCTGTTACAAGCAAAACTCAATGTCCAGCTCAAATCGACATCATCAATAGATTTCACTCTATAAAATATATTGAGTCCCATTATTTGTAAATATTTTATTGTTTCCTGCATATTAATCAACAATATTATTAAAAGTGATTTGTTTTGTAAGATTGGAACAATGCAAGAACGTATAAAGTAAACTAGAAACAGAAAAGAAAAACAAAAAGTTGTATTTTTATCTTATATTTCTATATTTTAGGGTTGTGACTCTTTCTTCAGGACATTTGGAAAAACGGGTTGGAAAAGGGGGAAGAAAAGAAAAGAAAGGGAAAGTAGAATAAAAAAAGGAACGAAAATATTTTGAATTTTCCATTTGCCCAAATACCGAGATGAATAATTGTTTTTATTTAATAAATAACTTTAAGTTAAAGAAAATCTCTCTTCAAGCATATATATTTGTGGGAAACCACACGTTTCAGTCTACCAAATCCACAAAACTTTTACTAGAAAAAGATCAAATTCTTTATTTATCACAATTTAATTATCAGGAAACAAAGAAACAGAAAAAGAAAAAAAAAAAAAGAGAGGATTAAGTAGCCGAAAATGGATTTGGAGGTGGGGACGGGCCGGACACCCCAAAACGAATGGTATGATCAACCGGGTTCTGCGTTACCGCGGGGGAGTGGCCAAATTGATAGTGACTTCGATGTTTCGACTTACTCGCTTTCATCAGCCTGATGAAAATAAGCTAGCCGAAACTTCGAAGTTACAGTCAACCTTCTAAATTTTTTTTTTTTGTATTATAAAAGTTAATAAATTCTAAAAACTATTGAGTTTAATGTCAAGCTGTTTTAAATAACATGATATAAAAACAAACATTAATATGTATGTATGTATGTATGTATGCATGCAATGTATGTATGTACTAGAAACT
>NC_068998.1:48748853-48752071 GCF_001194135.2 Octopus bimaculoides
ATATATATATATATATATATATACATATATATAAGTTTAAATTTGGACTGTTTCAGCTCGAAGCTATTAATTTGACGCCATTCGCTGAGGTAATAGAACAATCCTTAAGCGGAAAGACGTAGGACAAGTGATGAAAGCTGACATGCTGTAATTTCTCAGAGTAATTAATTTAGTTTCTAAAAAAATAATAGCTCACACACGGTTTTGTTTTATTGGAGTGTTCGTGTGCAGGATGACACGGTGCGGTGGTGAGAAAGTTAACTGAATCATTAGTCTATGCTGGGTGAGGTGGGGAAAAAGAGAATATATAAGAAAATTGATAGAGAGATAGATAAAGAAAGATTAAATTATTTATACTGTAGTTGGTAAAGAGAAAGAGAGGGGAAGACTAAGAGATAGAGAAAAGAGAGACAGACAGAGGAGGGAGAGAAAGGAAGAGAGAAATAATAAGAGGAGAAAAGCGAGTGAGAGAGGGGGAATGAGAAAGAGAGAGAGAGAAAGAGTAAAAGTACTTTACTGAAGTTAGTAAAAAAAAAGAGGGTAAGAGTAGAGTAAGAGGGGAAGAAATAGATGTGGAGAAAGTAAATAACTTATATAGAGAGAGAGAAACATTAAAAGTATGGTGAAGGAAGCGTAAAAGGGGATAGTGAAAGGAGGAAAAGTAGAGAAATAGAGGGAGGTGGAGATAAAGGACTAAGAGAGCGAAAGAGAGTAAGAGAGAGATAGAGAAGCTTCAGAATTATTTTTATTAGTGAAAGATACAGAGAGAGAAAGTGAGAGGAAGAGGGAAAGGGGAGTGCGAGTGAAATTCTTCGTCAATGGTAGCGTGTAGACCGCGTGATAGTCTCTTCACCAATCAGAGATGAGAATAGAGAAACGGTTGGCTGATATTTCTCTCTCTCTCTCTCTCGCTCCTCCCTTTTCTCTCTCTATAATACATTATTGCCTCTGTTTTCCCTCTCTCTATAATACATTACTGTCTCCGCTTTCCCTCTCTCACTCTTTCTTCCTCCCTCACTGCACTTTGTCTTCGCCTTTTCTCTCATTATAAGCACCATATATACCTCTGGGTCAAATACCATGAAATATTCATTAAGAAACACTGTCGGATTTCTTCCGTCAGTTTAAAGAAAAACAAAAAACACATCACAGACGAGCAATCAAACACAATCAAGCGCAGTTACCAAGGATATCATTCAAATTCATTACCATCTCTGTTGCGATTTTCAATATTGATATATTCTAAATCCAGCTATCTTCTCTTCTCCATTGAAATATTTATTATATATACATATTATTTCTTGCTTTCATAATGAATCCTTCCGTCCGTCACATGAGTATTTCCGAAGAACGGGTGACCCACCAGTCGATCGTGTCCGCCCTCAGCAACTTCGTTACAGCCGTCAACCACATGGACTCAACAGTCATGATACCGAGCCGGCTCAGAGACATGGAGGTTTTGCAGGAATCGAACCCCATCATTAACTCGAACTCTGACCCGTATCATTCTTACAGCGCCCCGCCGTCTCCTTCAGCTTCGATCTCCAGCATCCCAGCTCTGAGCGTTAACCTGAAATTGAAACCGCACAACCAGCGCCGGTATTCTGCGGAGCAGAGCACCCTGATGGGCACCGGTTCCGATGCGAAGAACTTGTACAACTTCTACAGCATGTTGAAGGCCATCAAACAAGAAGTGACCTGTGGGAACCTGGAAGATGACTGTCTGGAGTCTCCGACGGAGCAAGACCGCGATCAAGACCAAGAAGTGGACTCCACATCGACAATGGATATCTCCGACGAAGACGATTGCGCGTCTGTGGGTTCGAATAGCAGTGGCAGCGAAGAGTTACCAAGAAATGTGGCCAATTCGTTTAAGTTTCACCTCCGTGGATTATTTAACCTGTTGCAGGATTTTACAGAAACGGCGAAATATCTCTCCCATAGGTATGAGAATGAAGTCGGTTCCAGTCAGGCTAACAAAATACTATCTCAGTTTTAATGAGCCTGCATGCTCTTTTGTAAACTGTAACAATTATGGATAATGTTTAAAAAAATAATAATAGTAATAATAACAGTAGTGGTGTTGATGGAGATGATGATTCTACGAATGGGTGTTGTATTAACTTCATTCTATAATTTATTTCAACCCCCCAAAACTATCGGCTTTATATGTGTGTATATATATATATATATATATATATACACACACATGAAGTATATATACATGAATATATGTACACATGAAGTATATATACATGAATATATGTACACATGAATTATATATACATGGATATATGTACACATGAATTATATATACATGGATATATATGTACACATGAATTATATATACATGGATATATATGTACACATGAATTATATATACATGGAGATATATATATATATATACACATGAAGTATATATATATATATATATATATGTATGGATATATATATATATATGTATGTATATACTACACAAAAACACTCATCCCAAATCAATACCACCTCCACACAGCTAGTAACAGCAACTACGACCAAATCATACTGAAAAACCTGCACTCACTTTTTTTTTCATCACAAGAAAATTTAACAAACAACACAACCAACTTGATGTATTTGACTTTCGAGTTTGTTCTTTATTACAAACTTGACAGATTTGTGTTTTCAATACATAAGACCAACACACATCCACAGGTTATGTGCGCATATGTATGCTTGCTTCTCCCTACACCTACATGGTGACAGTAGAACGTAACCTATAAAACTCACCTAGATACATAGACATTACACACACGCACATTATATATATATATATATATATATATATATATATATATATATATGTGTGTGTGTGTACATGCTTGCACATAAATACAAACACGGATGATGAAAAAATATAAAAAGCTAAAGACAGCCACCCACTCATTAAGACACATTCAAGACAATACATACATATAATTGAAAAACCTTTATAGTTACAAAAAACCTAAATAGCTGCAGGTAAATAAAACCACCTTAATTACTCACATATAGATGCTTTCACATAAATGTGCATACAACCCTTCCCTTCCATACAAGTACATGCACCCACCCATTGTTCATTCTCGGGTAATATGTTCTAGTTATTTAAATGACGAAACAACTAATTTGCCTTTTAATTATTGCAATATTTCCTTGCGTTTTGTTTTGTTCTCTTTTTTTTTTTTTTTTTTTTTTTT
>NC_068998.1:48752612-48753583 GCF_001194135.2 Octopus bimaculoides
ATCAAACATGCAACCATATATATATATATATATATAACAATAATAATATTAGGGACAAAATCCAAAATTACAGGTAAAAGCCCAATTAAAATCAATTTATAAAAAATTAAAATTAAATTGAGCTTTACAGAGCTTTTTAATTTTCCTATATGTGACAGGATTTTCATCGATGAGTTCATGAACCTTGGTTCTTTTCCCTAAAACTATATATTTATATATATATATATATGTATACATATACATACCATTCACCCATAACTGTCTGGCCTTGAGCATAGCCTAATAATAATAATTAAATAGATTTCATGGGTAGTGGAGGTTGTCGTGTTAGCAACAAAATTCTCGGTGAATCGCATCCGCGACCCAGTTTCAAAATTGCCTGTTGAAACTCTTAATGTACGTCGCTCGTCCTTGAGAAAGCAATAAACTTCATGCTCCCCACCAAAATATGCCTCCCCCCTTTAAAATAAATATATGAAATTAATAAAAACAATTCCATGTCTTTCATCCTTCCCTATCGATAATAATTTATTCTAAACCAGGGTGTGGCTTTTTGTCCTACACGGGAGTTATCGGACTTTTAGATTTTTCCTTTACCTTTCTTTCCCTGTATGTATGTGTGTGTGTGTGTATATATATATTATATGGAATATACGTGTTATATATATATATATGTAATAATTGTGTGTGTATATATACACTCTATCCATGTAAAATATCCATGTGTGTATATATATATATATATATAAACTTGTGTGTGCATAATATATATCCACATACACGTATATATACAATCTGTGTATATATATATATATGTGTGTGTGTGTATAATATATATACAATCTATACATGTAAAATATTCATGTGCATATAGTATGTATGTGTATATATATATATATATATATATATATGCGTGTCTGTGTATAATATATATACACATATATGCAATCTATACATGTAAAATATCCATG
>NC_068998.1:48753593-48757270 GCF_001194135.2 Octopus bimaculoides
TGTATGTATATATTAATATGTATGTATGTGTGTATATATATATATATATGATATATACACGCACAATCTATACATATAAAATATCCGTGTGTGTTTGTCCTCCAAGACTACCAGTGTTGTTTGATGTATTTTGTGGGTCCTGTGCTCTGGGTCCCTCATCTTTGCCGTTACCATTCCGAAATATTTCTACATGAGGTGGAACTAGATTCCCTCTAAGCTGTGTTGTAATTATGCTAAAAGAGCAGTGCTACCAATCTGTCTCAAAGTGATGTATTTATTTAATTATTCATTACTTATACTGGAGACCTAGTGGAAGGTCGATAGAATTAGTATTAGTCAAAATACCGGGTTCTACTTGATATCGATTAAACAAACTTTTCCTTCGTCGACAAAGTTAGGAATTATTGTTTGGTAATATTCTATATAGATGTGTAATAATGCTGACCCAAATCTTTTGCCATATAAATAATGTATAAACTCGGCAACGATGCATTTTCTTATGACTTCTCGTTTATGTGATGTAATGTTCTCACCTACATCGGCACTACATAGCAACCATCACTGGTTCTTCTCTGTTACCCTTCAAGATTAAGTTTTATTATTGTTGAGGCTTATTACTGAGCACTACTCACAACAGTATGAAAACTAAGGTGTGTGTGTGTGTGTGTGTGTGTTTTTTTTCCTATTGAAGGACGATATTCAAGAGCTGTCGGTAAGATACTTAACAAGGAATTGCGGGAGTGTCGAATGATAGCTCCTAGAGGCTATAATGGGTTATTGTAGGTTGGCGTTACGAGAAAGATGTTAGAATGTAAAAAGAAAAAAATATTATTAGGTGTCAAAGTAATCATTTGAGTGAGTATCTTTACTAACTCCACTTCTTGGCGTGTTCTTGATGGATTACAAAAGCACAATTTTAAACGTTGGGTGATAAGAGATAAAAGTGCCCGGAGGT
Source organism: Octopus bimaculoides (assembly GCF_001194135.2). Taxonomy (NCBI): domain Eukaryota; kingdom Metazoa; phylum Mollusca; class Cephalopoda; order Octopoda; family Octopodidae; genus Octopus; species Octopus bimaculoides. The sequence goes on from NC_068998.1 coordinate 48,754,549, forward strand.
TAGCGTAATTTTGTTTTCTGAAAGTATTTGATTAGTTTGTTAATTAAAATAGGAAGCTAAATTTAAAGCGAAGCTGGCATGCCAAATATTTATTACTCAATGTCTGTTCATTGGAAATAGATATTTATGCACTATACGCTGTCCTTGCTACGTCTGGTAACTATAGTTCTGGGTCAATCACTCTTAGCTCTCAGCATGTCCAGTCTACCATCAAGCAACCAACTTTTAGATTCTTAGTTAAAGCTGTCGTCGTTAATACCATTCAGACAGACATAATATCACTCATAGCTTCTAATAAATCTTTAATCTCGTTACTGAGGAAGGAAGAAATAAATAAATAGTATTCCTGTTTGCGTTCTTTTCCTTTCTCATCTTCTCTTCCCCATTGTTTAATAAAGACACTTGTATTACAGATGTTAGGGAATGCTCAATTCTACAAGAACCAACAAAGCCTTTTAATTTCCTCTATTTTTATTAAGAAGTCTGCAAATCCAGATATAACTTCGTCGCTACTGTTTCAACGGATTCCTAAAATGTTTTGGATCTAATTTCATTGGACTCTCTTCCTAGCCAAACAGCAACATGTTTGTATCTATGATCTGAACTACAAACAAATATAAAATAAATGTAACTATGACAGTCTATATTTAACAGACGTATTGATTAGAAAAAAAGAAGCCAACCCTTTCTGGGGGATGGATAATATATAGTACCAGTGAAGTATTTAAGGCAATTTTTTTTATCTTACCCCCTCAAATGTGAGGCCGTGTGCTTGTGTTTAGAAACCAATATTTCAGGTTGAGCCAGTAGCAGAGGTTTATGCTTGAAAACGCAGTTCCTCAAATAATTTAATATGTAATAGATTCTGGATATTTTTGTTTTGTTTTGATGTTCCAATGAAGTCCAGCTACTGTTAATATTAAGGGACTAATCGTCATTAGAATAAAAGAAAGCAGATCTGGAGGAATTTATTCATACACAGCTCAAACAATTGTTATTGGTTCCTTTGGTATGGCGCTTTGATCTCTGCATGGTTTAATGCTTATGAATGTCAATGCAAATCCATCAAATCTTTGAGACATCACTGATGACATACACAGCCTTGTCTTCTAACTCTGCACCCTTACAAGGTACACCTAATGAACAGGTGGACTGCACTGTAAATGTTTGTTTGAGGCTCACTGATTTGAGTGAGCCGTTGTGAGACAAAAGTCTTTTTCTAAAGACATGATGCAACCCCCATCCTCCTCCCCCGTCAAAACTTGACATCCCTACCGTAATAGAAAAAACCCTGTTTATTATTCTCCTGTCTTTGACTGTGATATTTTCACTACAGGGAAACCCCTCTCCCAACAAATCTAAATACTTGCTCAGTGGAACCGGTGTCCTTTTTAAAGTTTCCCAAGTTTAGTTTTTATAATTTTCATCGTCATTGTAGGCGGTGGTTGTTTAGTCCCCCCCCCCCTCATCCTCAATCTGTTCTGGTTAAATAACTAGACACAGGCGCTCAATCTTTAACTTGCCCCTTTTTTTTTCTTTTTTTTTACACGCATAATGTATGTAGGATATATTTTATCCCCCTCCCTCTTTTTTTTTTTAGGGAGTTTACCTTGTATTTGCCGCATTCCCTTGTTGGCTCTTTATATAGAAAAACTTCTTGGTGAAGATGGATCATGTCTTATTTTCCCCGTCATAACCAGTTTACTACAAACATAGCCGTTAAATTGGTAATCTCGATAGTTTATCTACTTCTTTGTTGTTATTTCTCAAATTAAATGCTGCTAATTAAAACAACTATTTAGTAATTAAAACACAACCCTCTATATTTAGCTGTCCTATCAAAATATAAGTGACCCTGTACCTGATTAATTCGTGTCATGTCTAACAACATGCTGTCAGCCTGTCGATTGAATTGTTGCACTTAAGTTACTAAATGTCTATTCATAAAGCAGGTGGGAAAGAAAATATAAATTAGCCGACTTAACGACAGTGTATTACTGGTATCTATTTAAATACGTTTGCAAGAATGAGCTATAGTATGTGAAATATGAGGAGGAACATAACTGAAAAGCTTACGATTTACGTTGCTTTTTCTCCCTCTGTTCCCATTTTCCTTTCACTCGTTGTACTTTGTACTCTTTTGCTAACCACGAATTTAATTAAGGGCTAAGTTGTCATGACTTTATCGTCTGCTGTTGCAAACTAGGAATTGTAGGATCAATTTCAACTGATTGCTTTCACATTAAGCTTTCATTTTATCTCTCAGTAAATTGAGTGAAATAATTTTAAAACCTTCATATTTGAGACCTAAAAAATTTCCCTCCCACTTATTTTTTTTTTACTCTATCACATTGTTCATGTTTAATTCTTTTATAGTGGATTCTGTTTACCCCCCCCCCTCTTTTTCCAGCTATTGAACCATAATACACATGACAGCTAAATTTTATGTTTTTTTTTTTTTTTTTTCTTTGCCCAAAACAAAAGAAAAATAAGCAAGTTGAATAAAATGCAAATGTATTGTTTCTGAAGGATGCTAGTACATATCTATATACCACCTCCTTTATTTCTTTCCCTTTATATCTGTATGTATGTATATATATATATATATATATATACATATAGTATATAATACATTTATATCTTGAAAGAAAACAAAAAAAATATATCTATATATTCGTTGCAGTTTTTCTGGTTACCTTCGTTTAATCTGAACGACTGCAAG
>NC_068998.1:48757477-48761746 GCF_001194135.2 Octopus bimaculoides
ATAAAAATATTTCTCAGATGAGAGAATATTTATTGCTTTTACTCTAATGCTGAATCTCAGAGTTTTGCTATCTTCTTTTCATGTTTTCTGTTTTTTTTTGTTTTTTTTTTAAGAATAAATATTCTTTCACTAAAATTGGAGAAAAAAAAAAAAAATTTGTTGTTGATTTATTATTTTTTTTTCTACTTAGAACCTTCCTCTTTCAGACATGTTTTTTTTTTTTTCAAATCCTTGAGAGTAGTTTTGTTACTGTCGACTCATTTTTCAGTTTATTTCTGATCCTTTTTCATTTGCCCTGAGTCTATACACCCCCCCCCACACACACACACTTGACATATTTCCCTAGGCAGAGTTTGAACTTTGAAACTTTAATAACTAATTCATGGTTAAAACTCTATAAAAATCTCAGCAGATTTACACCTGCGTGTCCATGCTAGCTTGGGTTGGATAGATTTTTTTGTTTCTTGAGGCACTGTTTAACAGCCAAATGCCTTTCCTATTTTATTGCTTTTTATGACATGCAGAGATGTGGTGTATCCATTCTAAAGCAAGGGTTAAGATGCGTGTGCATGTGTAATATGTAACTTCCATCCATGTATACTCCCTACACTGTAGTCTACAGCAAGACACCTGTTCTGTCACATGTTCACTTCTCAAAACCTGGTGGATGCAAAAACCACTACTTTCTCTGCTACTTTAAAAAAAGCCCTATGATCAGTAAATTTACTGATCATAGGGCTTTTTTAAAGTTTTTTCTGCCTTGCAAGTTACATAATATTTTCATAAATGCTAGTGCCCCACACACACACAAAGGTACCCAGTACACTTCTGTAGAGTGAATGGCGTTAAGGTATCTAAGCAGACATTGAAGCTTGATGCAGTCCTTCGGCTGATCAGATACTGTTGAGCCATCTAACTTATTGCTAGCATGGAAGACGATGTTAAATAATGATGGTAATAAATGTTTGTGTGTATGTGTGTTTTATTTAGGAACAACAGGAAGTCCTAAATACATAGAATTCATTCTGTCAGAGCTACTCCAAGCTTTGTTTCCACAGAAACAGAAAACTGAGAGTAGCAACGGAAAGGAGTCTCTGCTTTGAATATGTGGTTTGAAGGTAGGACCGATTAAAACCTGATGTGGTACTACAGTCTGGTGAATGATATTTAGCATTGTGTATTTGGTAGTTTGGTCTCCTAACACCATTGGGTGATTGGAACATCCTTTGTAATCCATGTTCATGTTGTTTAGCCCCAGGTCAACTGTGATCAAGCAGAGATGATCATAAGCATTCAAGCCATGATCATACCATCTATTTTAAAGTTCTACAAGACCACATCCTTTTATGATTTTTAAAATGGTGTGGAGAGATTTGACTGCTGTTTCAAGCGAATGGGTTCCTTTGGGTAATTTTCATTCATATTCTTTACCAATAGTAGGATACAGAGGGAATTGTACCCCCTCTCTCTTTGCCAGCTATAGGCAGGGAGTGAATTTGACTTCTGTATTGGCAAACCGATCATTTAGCAATTATTCACTAACTTCATATTGACTATATGTGATATATATATATATATATATATATATATATTTGAGTGAGATCGTTGCCAGTGCCGCTGGACTGGCTCCTGTGCAGGTGGCAATTGAAATACACCATTTTGAGTGTGGCCATTGCCAGTACCACCTGACTGGCCTTCATGCTGGTGGCACGTAAAAGCACCCACTACACTCTCTGAGTGGTTGGTGTTAGGAAGGGCATCCAGCTGTAGAAACTCTGCCAAATCAGATTGGAGCCTGGTGTAGCCATCTGGTTCACCAGTCCTCAGTCGAATCGTCCAACCCATGCTAGCATGGAAAGCGGACGCTAAACGATGATGATGTGTATACTAGTGAGTGAACAAATGAAAGAAAGCAGCTCTCAAGACTTGGTCGGAGCTTCTAGACTGAAAAGATGGATGTGTCCAATGCTCCCATGAAACTCTAAGTCGTGTGGAGTTGTGAAACCGTTATTAAAATAGATATGTAGGCTAAGCTAATGAGAACTTCAGTCTTTTAGCATTTGAACTAGCCATATCCGGCCCAAATATTCTACCTGTTTTATGTGCAAACTGTTCAGATCTGGCCTCTTAGACTTATCCTGAAATGTTATTCTAAAAAGAAACAATCACTTCATTGAAATTTTGAAGCTTCAGGATAATGTGTGATTAATACAAAATAATGTGATTAAATAAGCTTTAGATTTCACAGAATAATCTGAATGCTAAAGGGTTAAAATTTTTTTCATTCTTATTAATCGACCCAAAGGAGTTACGGCCGTGTCCAAGACTATTTTCCAAACCTGTATGATAGGAGGAAGGAAGTTCTCTCCTCTGACCAAAGGCCTGGTCCAAATACTTACAACAGAGTAATCTCTGCTAAAAGTACCCAAGGTCCAGGTGGTGCTTTTAAAGTGGGGCCAGGCCAGGTTATGTCTACCACCTAAGAACAGAAATCGACTTTCTGATGGGCTTCTGTACACTCTCTGCCGAATTTCACTCACAAGGCTTTGGTCAACCCGAAACTATGCCAGATGTTTGTCCAAGGTACTGTGTGATGGGATCAAACCTGAGACCATGTAGTTTCAATACCAGCTTCTTTACCACATGACCATGCCTGTGTCACTTTTACATTTAAATAAAGGATTTCAAGTTACACTTATGGTCATGTTAGATGGTTTCTTTTTATTTTAAGGGAGTCCCAATATATCTCTGTCTCTTTTTTTTCTATTTATTATTTAAGATTGAAAAAGAGAATTTATTAAAATCCCTAATATTTAATACTTCTGATTCAACCTGCTGAAACCAATTATTTTCCTCCTACATGACAAAACTCTTAATCTTGAAGTGTTCATAATGAATGAAGGCAGTGCTCGGTGCCTTCTCTAGAAGCATTTTGGTAATGATAAACTAAAACAAAAACCCATTGGAATTAAAAGCCTTCCACCACAATTATATGTAAGAACTAAGTTAAGGCTATACACACAACCACATATATATATATCTTCGTCATGTTACTCCATTGGTTATGACGATAAGGGTTCCAGTTGATCCGATCAACGGAACAGTCTGCTTGTGAAATTAACATGCAAGTGGCTGAGCACTCCACAGACACGTGTACCCTTAACGTAGTCCTCGGGGCGATTCAGCGTGACACAGAGTGTGACAAGGCTGGCCCTTTTTTGAAATACAGGTACAACACAAAAACAGGAAGAAAGTTGTGGTGAAAGAGTACAGCAGGGTTCGCCACCGACCCCTGCTGGAGCCTCGTGGAGCTTAAGCCCAATAAAGACTCGCAACACCTGGTCTGGGAATCAAAACCGCGATCCTATGACCATGAGTCCGCTGCCCTAACTACTGGGCCATTGCACCTCTTTCTTTCTCTTTCTCTCTCTCTCTCTATATATAAATAATCAACAAAATGCATATTATGAATAAAGTCATTAATTCCTCCAAATGATGTCCAGGTTAATTGAAGCAGCATATTTCATCTGACACGTGGTCATAAAAGAGTTGTTTTTTGAAATTAGAAATAAATTATAATTTATTCAGTGTGGCACCTTGTGTTAGACTGTCATGTGTTCAGGGGGTGGGGGGTTATTAATGGCTTTTATCAAGCTGGCAGAACCATTAGCATGCCAGGCGAAATGCTTAGCAGTATTTCACCTGTTGCTACATTCTGAGTTCAAATTCCACCTGTTGCTACATTCTGAGTTCAAATTCCACCGAGATCCACTTTGCCTTTCATCCTTTCAGGGTTGATAAAAGATAAAATTAGTACCTGTTGAGCATTGGGGTAGATGTAATTTACTATCCCCCTATCTCCAAATTTCAGGCCTTGTGCCTATAATAGAAAGGATTATTTTTATTATTATTGTTATTATTATTATTAGCTGTGGGTTACAAACAAACCTTTGGACTTATAAAATCCAGTGTTCATATCTATAAATCTATCCTGGCACTTGTTGACAGTTAATCTATTCTACACATAACATATATATAAAGTTAATTTTATACACGCATATATAATACTTGAGAGTTAATTTATATTTATATTGAATACATGAAAGTTAAATTTATATATATAAAGCTAATTTTATTGACACACACACATATATACATACATACATATATATATATATATAAAAATTTAATGAATGGACTAAAACACATATGTTAACTGCATTAAATTTTTATATATACTCAAGTACCCAAAATATCAAGGAGTTTCTA
>NC_068998.1:48762014-48762793 GCF_001194135.2 Octopus bimaculoides
ATGATACTTGAAAGTTAATTTTATCTATATTATATTTATACTGAATACTTGAAACTTAAATTTATATATATAGTGCAGATATGGAATACTTGAAAGCTAATTTTATACATACACGCATTTATAAATGTGTATATCTCTGCAAGTGATGACGACAGTGATGTCCTACCCATGCCAGCATGGAAAGCCAATGTAAAATGATATATATTATACACTTGAAAGCCAGTTTAACAGACAGACAGGTGATCTTGAAATGCTGTGTCATTCTGGAAAAACAAAAAAAACCATGTTCATACTGTATTCATTTATAACAATATGTTATGTGTACTCAGCATAGTCTCATGTCTTAACATGGTATTTAAAATATGCTTTATAGTATTGTGTACAAATATACTATATAGTACTTTTATATACAATGTATATTTTTTAAATGTATGTATGTATGTGCATATACATACACACACAGGCAAACAACCAGCTGTTGGCAACCACTTGAGGTTTTCATTTTTTTTTATTTTTTTTAATTAGGTTTATTTGTCATGCTGCTGTCTTTCATAAATGCATGAATGTCATTGAATCCTCCTTCTCTCCCTGCTCATGAAAACTACTCTCTTACCATCAGGTTTTCAAAAAATGTTACTGGATATTTTTTTTTTTGTTTTATTTTGTATGCTTTAGAAAGAATAAAACTATTTTATTTTACCATTATATATTTGTGTGTTTTATCATATATGATTTATTGTTTTAACCTATTTCATTTCAGCATTCTTACTTACACCCAT
>NC_068998.1:48763310-48764833 GCF_001194135.2 Octopus bimaculoides
GTGGGTTCCAGTTGATCCGATCAACGGAACAGCCTGCTCGTGAAATTAATGTGCAAGTGGCTGAGCACTCCACAGACACGTGTACCCTTAACGTAGTCCTCGGGGATATTCAGCATGACACAGAGTGTGACAAGGCTGACCCTTTGAATTACAGGCACAACAGAAACAGGAAGTAAGAGTGAGAGAAAGTTGTGGTGAAAGAGTACAGCAGGGTTCGCCACCATCCCCTGCCGGAGCCTTGTGGAGCTTTAGGTGTTTTCGCTCAATAAACACTCACAACGCCCGGTCTGGGAATCGAAACTGCAAGTCCGCTGCCCTAACCACTGGGCCATTGTACCTCCACACTCTCTGTCCTATTCCCCTATTACCCTCCTTAGTCATCTGAGCAAATGGACACACCCAAGGCTATTGACCACTCTACCCTCCCTTTCATGTCCTTCCTTCTCAGCTATCCATTCTGGCCTTTCTACTGCCCTTGCTTTGTGACTTGTTCCCCTCCTCAGTCTACGAGGTGCATTCCAGAAGTTGTGAGACTTTTGTAACTGTAATTTTAGTCTATTGCTACTATACATCTAATAAGCTGACCTGCCAACGTTTGTAATTCCAGATTGGAGGAGATACCTGTAACACCGCTTTGAGAACAACCTACTAAACACTGCTGGTCACAGTTGACCAGTTTGCAGAATGCGGTCACAGTTTGAAAATAATTTGGAAGTTCACTTGTAATAGATATCTGTGTTAACCCTTTCGTTGCCAACCCAGCTGAAACCACCTCTGGTTCTGTAGTACAAATGTCTTGTTTTCATAAGTTTTGAATTAAAATCTTCCAGCAAACCTTAGTCACCATTTATGTTCCTAATTACTAGCTTAATGATAACGAAGATATTTTACTAAATTCTTTGTTATACTCTCTCTTCACTTGTTTCAGTCATTTGACTGCGGCCATGCTGGAGCACCGCCTTTAGTCGAATAAATCGACCCCAAGACTTATTCTTTGTAAGCCTAGAACTTATTCTATCGATCTCTTTTGCCGAACCGTTAAGTTACGGGGATGTAAACACACCATCATCGGTCGTCAAGCGATGTTGGAGGGACAAACACAGACACACAAACATATACACACACATACATATATACATATATACGACGGGCTTCTTTCAGTTTCCATCTACGAAATCCACTCACAAGGTTTTGGTTGGCCTGAGGCTCTAGTAGAAGACACTTGCCCAAAGTGTCATGCAGTGGGACTGAACCCGGAACCATGTGGTTGGTAAGCAAGCTACTTACCACACAACCACTCCTGCGCCTATGTATGTATATATTATCTTCGAAACGTCTAGTTAGGATAGAGGCAGTTGACGAAGGAATAATTCCAAGTGACTATCTGTTTTCCTATGTGTTCGTTTCGTTGTCTGTAGTTCATTGTTCTAACATCCTGTACCCTGATATGCATCTATATACACATGTACATGTAAGTATGTACATATATGTGTATATACATGCATGCATATTCTTTGCATTAT
>NC_068998.1:48765039-48769966 GCF_001194135.2 Octopus bimaculoides
TATATATATATATATATAATTGTGTGTGTGTTTATACATGCTAGAATGCTTACACACACACACACACACACACACCTCTGTACTTGGCAATGTCCAAGACAAAGAACCAATGAATGAATGCTCTGGTGAATGAATGTCTACTTACATTATATCAAAGCTTCTTTATAAAACAATGTTCTCTGTGTACCTTTGTGGTGTTCACACAAACAGGCGTCTCTTTATGTTCTGAATCGCATACACAACAACATGCTAATAACCACAAGAAAAGTAGGGACCATCCAGTTGGGATCATCAATTAAACCATCTTCAGTATTTGGTCCCTTTTGGGTGTTTGTTGATGGACACAGCAAAACAAATACTGACTGTGAACAACTGCCCTTTAAATTGAAACGGGGTCACTACTTTAGCAATTATTAAAATTCTTGGGTGAAACACATCTTTACCAATAACACAGCCTGTCAATAGTTTTGCTTTAGCCAAGTGAGACATTAATTGTTTGGCTCTCAACTTTGTGCTATTTACACAAATTCAAAGCACCCATATTGCTAAGAAAATATTTGGTGCAGGAGTGGCTGTGTGGTAAGTAGCTTGCTTACCAACCATATGGTTCTGGGTTCAGTCCCATTTTGTGGCACCTTGGGCAAGTGTCTTCTACTATAGTCTCGGGCCGACCAAAGCCTTGTGAGTGGATTTCGTAGACGGAAACTGAAAGATGCCCGTCATATATATGTATGTGTATATGTTGTGTGTCTGTGTTTGTCCCCCCCCCCCTACCAACATTGCTTGACAACCGATGCTGGTGTGTTTAGGTCCCCGTAACTTAGTGGTTTGACAAAAGAGACCGACAGAATAAGTACTAGGCTTACAAAGAATAAATCCTGGGGTCGATTTGATTTGACTAAAGGCAATGCCCCAGCATGGCCACAGTCAAATAACTGAAACAAGTAAAAGAATAAAAGAATAATCCTTTCTTCTGTGAGTGTGTAAATGTGACACACCACCAGACAGTTTCAAGAAACTCAGTGATGCTGTTCACATTTTGTTTGAGATCTAAAATAATGTCTGCAAATTTGTTGACAAATCCATGCAATGCAACTGTTTAAACATTTGTTTAACCCTTTAACATTCAGATTATTACGTCAAATGTTTAGAATTAATCGTTCGTTATCTTTACAAGCTTTGAGATTTTAATGATGTGATTGTTTATTTTAAGAATAACATTGTAGGGTAGCCGTGAGAGTTCAAATCTGACCAGTTTGAACGTAAAATAGGCTGAATATTTTGGGCTGGGTATGGCTGGTTTAAATGCCAAAGGGTTAATAACCATCTCGATGGTTTTATTATTTAATGCAAGAATTTCTCTTTTGCAGCACCGTTTATGGACCTGTGAGAGTTGCAGAGAATGTCACAAAATAGTTTATCTTCACAAATTGCATCAACCAATGTTTGTGACTGTGTCCAGTGCTGGTGCCATGTGAAATGCACCCAGTACACTCTGTAGAATGGTTGGCATCAGGAAGGGCACCCAGCTGTAGAAACCATGCCAAAACATACACTGGAGCGCACCAGTAATATGTCTCTAAATCTCTGTCCATTCAGGGAATCCTTAAGCTTCCCGACCCTTCTTTTCCACACTGGTCGTCTTCTGGGCAGCCATTTAGTCCTGATCCTGAAATCGCAAACTACTGACATATATTGTGGGTAGTTATATACATATACATAAGCGTATATATGTATATACATATACGTATATTTTTACTTACATATATACATGTATGTTTTATACATATGTGTGTGCGTGCGTGAGTGTGTGTGTATGTGCGTATTTGTGTGTGTGTGTGTGTGTATGTTTGTGTGCGTGTGTGTGAGTGTGTGTATGTTTGTGTCACCTTGTTGTGACATCTCATGATAGTTGGAATATGATTTGTCACTATCGTGGAACCTGTGTCATTCAGTTTGCAATATACTGTGAGGGATTTGTCAGGTCATGAGAAAATGCTGGTTTGCTTGGAAAACAAATCTGCCGTGATAAATTCATGCAAGCATGGAAAAGTAGACATTAAAATGATGTTGATGACGATGATGATGACGATGATGACGGTGATGATGATGATGATGATGATGATGATGATGATGATGATGTTAAAATGTTGCCAAAAAAAAAAGCATTAGAAAATAAAACTAAGACCAGCTATTCTGTTTTGCATATAACATGACTAATTTGCATGTCACATGACACAAACACAGTCATTCACTTAACGTGCAATATTGTTTGTAGGGTGGGTGAGTTTTTCTTAAATATAATCTCCATATTTACACGGTACTGTAACTTTCTAATGCTGCCTGCCGAATTCACTTCGGATGCTATAGAATTCTCAAAGACAGACATTTACTTGTAGACACAGACACATGCTCACTGTTTGTATAGCTTATAAAAAAGATGGTTTGTCTAGGAATTTTCTTTTGTATATTTATGTATAACCACAGGCATGCACACACACGCACACACACACACACACATGCATGCATGCACACACACATGCATACAGGCACACACATGAACACACTCACGCACACACATACCTGCATGCACACACACAATAATGGCGGAGAGCTGGCAGAACCGTTAGCACGCCGGGCGAAATGCTTAGCGGTATTTCGTCTGCCGTTACGTTCTGAGTTCAAATTCCGCCGAGGTCGACTTTGCCTTTCATCCTTTCGGGGTCGATTAAATAAGTACCAGTTACGCACTGGGGTCGATATAATCGATTTAATCCGTTTGTCTGTCCTTGTTTGTCCCCTCTATGTTTAGCCCCTTGTGAGCAATAAAGAAATAAGAAATAACACACACATATGTATACACACATACCTGCATGCACACACACATGTATACACACACACACATGTATGTGTTATTCTCTTCCTGTGTCATAAAAGCTAGTGAAGGTGCGTGGCTTAGTGGTTAGGGCATTCAGCTCATGATCGTAAGGTCGTGAGTTCAATTCCTGGCAGCGCGTTGTGTCCTTGGGCAAGACACTTTATTTCACGTTGCTCCAGTCTACTCACCTGGCAAAACTGAGTAGTACCTGTATTTCAAAGGGCCAGCCTTGTCACGCTATGTGTCATGCTGAATATCCCCGAGAACTACCTTAAGGGTACATGTGTCTGTGGAGTGCTCAGCCACTTGCATGTTAATTTCACGAGTAAGCTGCTCCGTTGATCGGATCAGCTGGAACCCTCGACGTTGTAAGCGACGGAGTGCCAACAACAAGTGTCATAAAAGCTATTTTGAAAACGTAAGAAAAATAGTTCAATTTTTTTTTTATTAACGATGCACATTCCTCTCTTTTTTCATGAAATCTAATTTCCATGAAGTTACTTACTAGGTTAGTAGCCTTCTTTTGTTGTCATCAGGTCAGGTCTCAGATGAACAAATAAAATTTTTCTATGTAAAAATCTGCACTTGAATGAACCTGGAGCATGCCTGCATAAAAAAAAAAAAATATGTGTGCGACCACACCAAGAGATTTGGCCCACAAAGAAGTGGTGCTATGTGCAGCAAACAACAAACAAACAAATGAACATTCATCTAACTGTCAGTCTGGGTAAGCTTGGGTCTTCAGAAAAAGGAAACAACCAACTGATTTGTGCATTGCAAATACAGTCTGTAAGTGGAACAGTTAAGATATGCAAGACTTTTCTCAGGTTTAACCCTTTAACATTTAAACCGACCATATCCAGCCAAAAGTATTCTGCCTGTTTTATGTTCAAACTGGCTGGATCTGGTCTCTCACACCAACCCTACAATATCATTTAAAAAATTAACAGCTACCTCATCAAAATCTCATAGCTACAAGATAATGGCATGATTTAGTTCAAAACAATGTGAATAAAAAAGCGTTAATTTTGGCAGAATAATGCAAACACCAAAGGGTTAAAATGTGATATTGTTTACATTATCTACATTCTTATGAAGGAACCTTGTATCTTTGTTGGAAAGCATCTGCTTCTTATACATTTGTTTCTCATACATTTTGTTTCTCCCACTTGTTTTATTATTCTCAAACTAATGTCGCCAATCCTTTGGAATACTTAGGGAATACCTAACCTCCTTAGAGGTCCACTTATTCATGCTTTCCTATTCATTCACATCCTTTACTACTGACCCACCCAGAAGTGACTAAACATGCACCCCCCACCCTCTACGCACACACACACACACACACACATTCTTTTGTTCCACCTGTTTAACAAAGACATAGGGATTAATACTGATTAATAAAGAGAATGACAATTCATCACAGGTGGTACTGCTGAGGCCTGGCCAGAAATAGCTGACCTCCCTGAAACCTCATTACAGTTATTTTTCTCATACAAAAATGTTAATGTTGAAGTCATTGACGTAGCAGGTGTTATAAAAGCAGCAGCAGCAGTAGTAGTAATTGTTCTTGTTGTGTTAGTTGTAGTAGTGACAGGGTTCTTTCCAACACATCTTCTGTTGATGTACATATTTTGCACTAATTCAACCCTGATTGAGAAGGGCTATGGTCAAATCTGAGGCCACGTGGAAAGATGAACAGAGGCATAATGTCACCATCACTAGTGCTCACTCCCAACACTATGATGTATATATATATATATGTATATATATGTTATTGTTTTTTGTTGTTTTTTTGTTATTGTTTCTTGTCTTTATTTGAACCTATATATATATATATATATACAAATTAAAGGGTAAAGGTTTATCAATTTATTAATTTATTAATAATTTTTACCAAGCCCCTCCGTATGTAAACACCATTATCGGTGGAGAACTTATTTAAAAGTTCATATACATTTATAAACATAATTAAGGGATCAGCAAATATTTGCTTCACCACATACTGGAACTTCGGTATGTGGTGAAGCAAATATTTGCTGATCCCTT
>NC_068998.1:48770297-48775021 GCF_001194135.2 Octopus bimaculoides
TATATATATATATATATATATATATATGTATATATTCGTTTGGTTGCCCCACAGCTTTTTTTTTTTGCATCACATTTTTTTTTTTACCCATTCTTTAGCGTCATGCTGCCCAGTTGTGGCTTTCATGATACTATTTCAAAAACTTTCTTCTGTTCCTGTTATGAATAAGATATTGTAACTAAAGGAAAGCATTCAAGTTGAACAGGAACTGAAATAGATAATGTTTCTTGGTGATAAGCATAACTTAATACTTGAAACTTTGGGAAAAAAATCATTTCTAATCCAAAGCTTGTTGATAGAAATATTTATTTTTCTCTTTTATATTTATTATTGATATTAATATCATTCAAGGAAGAAAATAAAGAAATCGTTCTAATAGTTCTTAATGTATGTATTTTGCTGATATATATAAAGAAATATATGCACACATGCACATAAATATATATATTTCTCTGTCATTTATGACTTTATACACTCCTTAACATTCTCTTGTATTGTACTGTATATTATGTCTGGTTTGTAGAATGTTCCATTAATGAGCTTTTTTTATGAGTAATATCATATATTGTGTTGGAGGCGCAATGGCCCAGTGGTTAGGGCAGCGGACTCGCGGTCATAGGATCGCGGTTTCGATTCCCAGACCGGGCGTTGTGAGTGTTTATTGAGCGAAAACACCTAAAGCTCCACGAGGCTCCGGCATGGGAAGGTAGCAAACTCTGCTGTACTCTTTCACCACAACTTTCTCTCACTCTTACTTCCTGTTTCTGTTGTGCCCGTAATTCAAAGGGTCAGCCTTGTCACGCTCTGTGTCATGCTGAATAATCCTGAGAACTACGTTAAGGGTAAACGTGTCTGTGGAATGCTCAGCCACTTGCACGTTAATTTCATGAGAAGGCTGTTCCGTTGATTGGATCAACTGGAACCCTCGACGTCGTAAGTGACGGAGTGCCAACAACAACATCATATATTGTGACTTAAACAGACACACACACACACACACGTATACGAGTGAGTGGACAAATGAAAGAAGGGCACTCAACCAGTTTATTGGGAGTTACATGCATGGATCAAAACAGTCTGTTTCAACTTCGTTTGGTACTCTTGAGTCTCAAGTGTGGTGCTAGTCGTCAGCCATTTTGAATTTGAATAACAGAATTTGATTGACATTGCCATAAGGAGGGCTGCGATTGGTCGAAGAAGATGACACGGTGTCATGCTTTGATGTCGATATATGAGTAACTGTTAGTTGGAAAATACTGCATGGAAATAGACAGGAAATAGACCATGTGGAGATTAGGAAATCAGTCAGATTGTTGGGGGCTGGAAGTAAAAGGGGGCAGCACGTGCGAGTATATAGTTCCATATGTGGCTGAATAGATGCACTCATATAGTTTTGCATGCATGTGTATATTGATGTGAGCATGTGCATCTGTACATGGGTGCACACACATGTCTGCACATGCACACACACTTGGATGAACGTGCACATGCACAAATGCATGCACACATACATATTCATTCATATGTACATATGTATATTCGCATGCATGCATGCATACACATGCAGACGTACACTCACACGTGCATGTGTGTGAGTATACATGCAAAAAGCAAGCATTGGGGATTGGTAAGCGATGAGAATTGGTAAGCGTTGGGGATTGGTGTGTGTTGGGGTTTGGTAAAAGTTGGGGATTGGTAAATGGCAGTCCTCCTCAAGGAGTTGGCTGGTGGCAGTGACTTTGGTGCAGGTGGTGCAAAGAAGCATCTGGTGCTAAGGTCGTATATCTGGGTTTTGGCAGTCAGAGGTTTCAAATTTGCCAGAAGGGCATATCACTGGCGACAGCAATACAATAAATCATATTTCTTGTTGAAGTATCAGTCACGCACTGGGGTCGATGTAATCGACTTAATCCCTTTGTCTTCTCTCCTTGTTTGTCCCCTCTATGTTTAGCCCCTTGTGGGCAATAAAGAAAATAAGAAATTCATTTGTGTGATTTAGAACCCAGTGCTGATATTAGTCATTTAATTGTGTATCTGTATTTTTGGATAAATAATTTAGATGTGAAAACATTTAGAGAAAACACCACTTGAATTCAATGTAATCAGTGTCAGACAATATGAAGTTTGTTCTGATATCTCTTATCAGATGTACAGGAATGAAAATGACTATATTCCTTAACAGTTCATCTTTTTGTTCAGTGGGTCAACCTTGATAAGCAGTTTGCCTGGCTATCGATGATAATAGTGTTAATTTTAGCAATAGCATCGAGATTACCTTCGCCCACACATAATTCATATACATACATACATACATACATATATATACATATATATATATGAAGCAGTCCAGAGTTTCTAATAATAGGTAAAGAGTTTGTGTTAGATAACAGTGATGAGGAGTGATATCGTAAAGAGTTTTACATATATATCTATGTCATCATCATTTAACGTCCATTTTCCATGCTGGCATGGGTTGGATGGCTTGGTAGGTAGGAGCTGGTAAGGCTGGGAGCCACCCCAGGTTTCATTCTGCTTTGGATTGGTTTCTACAGCTGGATGCTCTTCCTGATGCCAACCACTTTACAGAGTGTACTGGGTGCTTTTTATGTGGCTGTGGAGATGCGCAGAACTGGAAGGAAAGGGCAGTGATGTCAACACCCGAGGGGTCCCATCGGAAGAGAAAGAGAGCACGATGAAGTGAGGGAAGTAGGACCAGCAGGGTCCTCTTTGGCCTCAAGGCAGTGGGAGGGAACAGACATGAGGGTGAGACAGAGCTTTAGCAGTAGTTACTAGTGACAGGTGAGATGGGTAGGGCATGTCTTGAATTGTATATATATGTGGCTATATATGTATATATATATGTGTATGTATGTATGTATGTATGTATGTATCTATCTATCTATTTATCTATTGACACACACACACAGATATACCCTCCACACACACACCTTATATACGTGTGTTTATGTGCGCATGAGTGTGTGTCAGAGAAAGATAGAGAGAGAGAGGAAAAGAGAGAGAGAAAGAGAGAGAGAAAAGAGAGAGAGAGAAAAGAGAGAGAGAGAGAGAGAGAAAAAGAGAGAGAGAGAGAGAGAGAGAGAGAGAGAGAGTTGTATGGTGCATAGTACAAGGTTGTTTATCATAATATCCATGATGATTAAAGACCCTTCAAGGGGAGATTTATATTGAGTGAATGACTATGATGATAATTTTTGTCCTGTTATCAACATCACTCCATTGTATCCTTAGTCAAATCATGTGATCAACAATAGCCAAGTCCGCCTAGCAGTAAGGAAGCCCCATGTACAAGATAACATTGTCAAACTGATAAGGGATTTATTTGTTTCCACTACTGACAGAAAAAGTTACGAGATCTATGTGTACGGCCCCTGTTCGTAAGATATACACTGATGCCAAACTGTATCGACACATATCAGTTATCTTTCCCTCAAGTAAACACCAATGGTGTTGAGATGGGAGATTTGCAAGTATGGGAAATTCCTCGTGGGGAAAACAAAAGTTGTGCAGGCATAGTTGGTGTGTGGTAAGAAGCTTGCTTCTTAAGCAAATAGTTCTGGGTTCGGTCCTGCTGCTTGGCACCTTACATAAGTGTCTTCTACTATAGCCCTGGGTGAACCAAAGCCTTGTGGTGTGGATTTGGTTGTTGGGAGTTGGAAGAAACCAATGGTGTTAGGAACAGCCATAGAAACCGTGCCAAATCAGACTGGAGTCTGGTGCAGCTCCCCAATTTGCCAGCTCTGGTCAAACTGTCCATCCCATGCCAGCATGGACAATGGATATCAAATGATAGTGATGATGGTGATGATTTATGTGCATTTGTCCCCACTGCTGCTTGACTACTGGTATTGGTTTGTTTACATTCCCATAACTTAGCAGTCCAGCAAAAGCAAGTAATAGAATAAGAACCAGGCTTGAAAATAAGTACAGGGGCTAGTTGATTCAACTAAAACCTTCGAAGCAGTGCTTCAGTATGGCTGAGACAGTAAAAGACAATGGTCAACCTTGACCATCCATCTGCACACAAACGTACAGGTTGAGACAAAGTATATTTTCTTCTAGGGAGACTGGCTCCTTGAGGTCCAACACTCAAAAGGAACTCAGCCACTTTGCCTCCATATATATATATATATATAAATACACATGCACACACACACACACTCTCTCTCTCTCTATCTATCTCCTACATGCAAACATATATATCTACACACACAAGCACTACTTCAATCGTTGCTAGTTCATTTTGTAAAGTCCAGCGAAATCATCAACAGGCTGAGAGGCCTCAACTGAACTAATCTTTTAGCTTAGATGTTGTTTTCCCATAACTTCCGTCTCCACTCACAGCCATCAACTCATTAACTGAACACATTGCCTCCTCTCACAACCTTAATTGCTTCAGGCTCATAATTCCAGATATTCATGAACTGTTGTTACCATAATGAACAACACTTCTTCCAAGTCTCTAAACTGCTCATGGAATCAAATTTGTCAGGAGTCTACTGGCCCTCAGTTGCATGAACCAGTTAGAACACAGAGCTTTCAACATCTGTTACTCTTGGAGCTCTTTTACTAGGTTTGTAGTAAATTACATTTTCTTCTGCCATCTTCTTATGAGGAGGCCATTGAAATATATGAAAATCTTTATATATATGTATATATGTATATACATATACATATACATACATATATATATATATATATATATA
>NC_068998.1:48775177-48778039 GCF_001194135.2 Octopus bimaculoides
ATATATATACATCCCCGTAACTTAGCGGTTCGGCAAAAGACACCAATAGAATAAGTACTAGGCTTACAAAGAATAAATCCTTGAGTTGATTTGTCTGACTCAAGGCAGTGCTCCAGCATGGCCGCAGTCAAATGACCGAAACAAATAAAAGAATAAAAGAGTAAAAGAATACACACACACACACACATATTAAATTAGTGCATACATTAAATTAGTCAGACATCTAACTCTTAGAAAGTACAAAAAATTTTCTAATCAAAAGGCATTCTACAAGAGACCAATGGCCAAGTCACCTGGTACTCTCCTTGGAAACCGGGGAGACTAGATTATTAAAAATGCAGTCATGTTGTCGTGCTTTTGTTTCAATAACCGAAATAATGATGCAGACATTGTTCTGTAGTTAAGAAGTTCAATTTGCAACCGTTGGATCTCAGAGATTCAGACAGACTGCAATGACACTTCGAGCGAGTGTCTTCTACTATTGTGTCATGCTAACCAATGCCATGGTAGGTATTCTGCAGGGCCTCTTGAACTTACAAGCAGTTCTTTGATAAATACCAAACTTCAATGTAAACTGGAGACCAACATAAATGCTGAGACACCGAAATATTTCTATGAGAATTTTGTAAATCTGGAGACTGACATGTGTTGTAATCTCATTCTTGTCATGAAGGACATCCTCACTTTGATATAATGTGACATTTTTGTTCATAAACTTTGAAGGTAAAGTTTCTATACAAGGAATAATGTCTTACGTTTAAGATGGTTCCCATACATTCCCTGAGGAGAAGTTTACATTTTTAACATCGACGATTCCTATGGATCGCATAAATTGTAATTCTTTGAAACATATGTCGGAATAAAGTATGCAGTTATAACATGTGTTTACTCCATTCCTTAAATTTATATATATATATATATATATATATATATATATATATATATATGCACACATATATATTTGCACTGATTGGCTTGGAGCAATAATAGAAGGTACTTGCCCAAGGTGCCCCACAGTGAAACAGAACTGGAAACCATGTGGTTCCAAGGCATGTACAAGTCAAGACATGATAAATGTAGAAAAGGAAAGTGAAGAAATGAAACAGTCCAGAGTTTCTAGTAATAGATAGAGCGTCTATGAGTTAGATAACATTTGTGAGAACCGTTATCTTGAAGAGCCTTTCATATGATATATACATACATATATATCTGTGTGTGTATGTATATGTATATAAATATATAAAGGATATACACACATACTTATATGTGTGTGTGTATAAGTAGTTAAGTGTATGAGAGAGAGATAGTTCATTGTTCAAGAATGCTTATCGTAATATCCACGATTAAAGACACTTCAAGAGTAGACTTAAGTTGGGTGAATGCCCACGATGGCAATTTCGGTCATGTCACCAACATCACTACATTGTGTCCATAGCCAAGTCATGCGATTGAACATTAGCCTAGTCCACCTAGCCGTAAGCAGACTCCAACCCACACAAGATAACATGGTAAAACTGATAAGGGATTTATTTATTTCTGGTATTGGTAGGAAAAGTTACTAGATCTATATATAAGACCTACATTCATCAAAGTTGGTCATGCATCAACAGATGGATGCACAGAACTGGATGATTATTCTTCGCAGAAATCAGGCAGTTATCCATGGATGCAAGTTTCCATTCCTTGCTCCACCAAGGCAAAACTGTTGATCTGAGCCATTATAGCTTGACACCGGAGTTGCTGCAAGCGTGCAGGTGGCACATAAAAAACACCATTGGAGTGTGGCCGTTGCCAGTACCACCAGACTGGCCCTCATGCCGGTGGCATGTAAAAAGCACCCACTACACTCTCAGAGTGGTTGGCATTAGGAAGGGCATACAGCTGTAGAAACTCTGCCAGATCAGATTGGAGTCTGGTGTAGCCATCTGGTTCGCCAGTCCTCAGTCAAATCGTCCAACCCATGCTAGCATGGAAAATGGATGTTAAATGATGGTTGTTGTTTCCTGTAGTGAGTGAAATGAATGCATACCCAGAATATCAATCTACTGGAAGCTGTTGTCCAGAGATATGCAGCCAGACGCAGACCGTCTGTCAGTCATGCACCACAATCTGCAGCTGAGTGGATTGGAGCAATGTGAAATGAACACCCCACCCCCACTCCCACACAAGTTCAGGTTACGGTAGAAAGGATCGTCGTTGTCATCATCATCATCATCATCATCACCATCATCATCATCATCATCAACATCACCATCGTCATCATCATCATCATCATCATTATCATTATCATTGTTCTGCCGAGGTCGACTTTGCCTTTCATCCTTTTGTGGGGGGTCGATAAATTAGGTACCAGTTGCATACTGGAGTCGATCTAAAAAAAAAAAAAAAATCGGGCCTTGTGCCTAGAGTAGAAAAGATTATCGTTATCATTGTTATCATGGAGACATGTAGAGAAAACGTGACATACACAAAGCCGGGTCAATGACACACACACACCGAAAATGAAATTTGTGTGTGATGCAAGGGAGACAACTGCATCAGCGAGGAAATATGGTACAATCAGCTGTCACAAGATAGTAGACAGCCTGCCAAATAACAATTAAATGTCTTTCAAATCAGTCTATCGAATAAAAAAAAAGTAAGGACAAATATTATGTTATACAGCCCTAAATATATCCACATGGCCACTTTTATGTGGCACCACACAGGTGCTTTTACATGGTAGCACATGAGAAATTTTGTGGCACCACACGGGTGCTTTTTACATGGTACCACATGGACACTTTTATGTGACACCACACAGGTGCTTTTACATAGTACCACATGGGCACTTTTATGTGACACCACACAGGTGCTTTTACA
>NC_068998.1:48778049-48779460 GCF_001194135.2 Octopus bimaculoides
CACCACACAGGTGCTTTTACATAGTACCACATGGGCACTTTTATGTGACACCACACAGGTGCTTTTACATGGTACCACATGGACACTTTTATGTGACACCACGCAGGTGCTTTCACATGGTACCACATGGACACAGGTGCCTTTACATGGTACCACATGGACACATGTGCCTTTACATGGTACCACATGGGGAACTTTTATGTGACAGCACACAGGTGCTTTTACATGGTACCACATGGCCACTTTTATATGACACCACACAGGTGCTTTCACATGATGCTGCATTGACGTTTTCAATGTCGCTGCATGGGTAAAATAAATAACCATATAGCAGAGTGTAAATAATAAGTATATAATTCTGTGTTGGAGAATGATACAATGAGAGAATAACTAGGAAAACTGGTTGATAATAATATTGTTAAACCAGTCAGTTAATCAATAATTGAGACTGATCAATATCTTGGTATAGAGATATTAAAAGACACATTGCATGAAAGGAAGCAAAGTTTAGTATCAAGATTAAAAGCAAAAATCTGTCTCACAACTGATTCAGAGCAGGAAAATTCATATTATGAGAAAGCTTCCTGAGTTTTATAGAAACCAATCTTAAGTGTGACAGAACAAGTTTATGAATCAATCCCTGATTAGATAACACAATGACAATAGCATAAATGTGACTAGCATTAAGAGATTAAGATAAATCATCAAGTTTCTTCTAGTTCTTTTTTTTTTTTTGATTAGTATTAATGTTGTACATCAGCAACATTGTCATCGTCGTTGTCGTCGTCATAGTTGCCGCCACCACTGCAACCACTACCACAACCACCACCACCACCATCATGGTTGTCGTCATCATCATCATCATTGTCATCATCATCATCATTGTCATCATCATCATCATTGTCATCATCATCATCATTATCATCATCATTGTTTTGATGTGCACTTTAACCATGCTTGCATGGGTTGGACGGAGTGTATTGAAGGGGATTTTTCATGGCTGGGGGTGACCTTTTCTGTCACCAAACCCATACCAGTTTCCAAGCAAGGTAATGATTTACCCAATGGCCAGACATGTTTTTGCAGAATATTGGAAATAATGACATTCGTTTACAACAACTATGCGACATAAAGACAAAGAGACACAAACACTCATGCACACACACACATGCATACATACATATATACACATACATACATACACACACACACACACACACATATATATATATATATATATATATATATAAATATATATGACGGGCTTCTTTCAGTTTCCGTCTACCTAATCCACTCACAAGGCTTTGGTCGGCCCGTGGCTATAGTAGAAGACACTTGCCCACGGTTCCACGCAGTGGGACTGAACCCGGAACCATGTGGTTGGTAAGCAAGCTAATTACCACACAGCCAC
>NC_068998.1:48780400-48785143 GCF_001194135.2 Octopus bimaculoides
ACCGTTTGAAAACCGGTGTTGATTTGTTTATGTCCCCGTAACATAGCGGTTTGGTGAGAGAAACCAGCAGAATAGCTACTAGGCTTTACAAAAATAAATACTGGAGTTGATCTGTTCAGCTAAAACCCTTCAATGTGGTGCCCCAGCATGGCCGCAGTCAAATGACTGAAACAAGTAAAAGATGTAAAGAGAGAGAGAGAGAGAGAGAGAGTATTTGTTTTGGGTCGTCAGCCGAACAAGGAAGGTAGTTCGTCTGACGACCTTCCTGTATTCAGTGGTTAACAAACCACCGTGGATGGACCCGGCTTCTCAGAAGACAAGTAATGTGATGGAGGGCGTCCCTGGTCACCATGCGAAGCACCAACTCTGTACAAGTCGACCACCTTACAGAGAAGGAAGGGAACAAAGGGCTGTCAAGGTCTGTAACATCCCCTCATCACTATCTTCCTGTAATTTACACAACCAGGTCTAAACATACCTGTGTAATTATGTCCATAGTTACATAGATGAACCACAGTAAACCACGTTATATTAATAATATATTAATAGTATATTCTCATGTTTGTTTACATCAAGCTTTTCTTTCCTGCCTCATCGAGCTTGTTTTTAGGTTGTTTTTCTCTAAATAAGCGATTCAGTGGCAATAACGATTATCTACATAAAATAGAATTATATATTTCACGTTAATTGATAATTTATTTACACAGGTACCTGTTCATGATTATTTTCTAAGTCTTAATCATATTTCGTCATTTATTATCGAAGTTTAATGTTTTAGTTTTTTTTAATTCTCATTTTATAATTTGTATGTGGAGGCGCAGTGGCAGAGGACTCGTGGTCATAGGATCGCGGTTTCGATTCCCAGACCGGGCGTTGTGAGTGTTTATTGAGCGAAAACGCACAAAGCTCCACGAGGCTCCGGCAGGGGATGGTGGCGAACCCTGCTGTACACTTCCACTACAACTTTCTCTCACTCTTTCTTCCTGTTTCTGTTGTACCTGTATTTCAAAGGGCCAGCTTTGTCACACTGTGTCACGCTGAATATCCCCGAGAACTACGTTAAGGATACACGTGTCTGTGGAGTGCTCAGCCACTTGCACGTTAATTTCACGAGCAGGCTGTTCTGTTGATCGGATCAACTGGAATCTTCGACGTCGTAAGCGACGGAGTGCCAACAATAATTTGTGTACTTTCTAGTGGATTGGCATCGGACAAAACGTCCTGCGTTATGTCTTCTAGGTTTTTACGTTCCAAGTTCGAATCCCGTCCTGGTTAACTTTGACTTTCTTCTCTCCAGGGTCGATAAAATAAAGTACCACTCAAATACTCCATTACAAATTTCAGATCTTTGGACCTGTGTTAGAAATAATTAAGGATGTTGGCTCAGCGTCGGACAAAATGCCTCGTAGTATTTGTTCCTAGTTCAAATCCCGCCGATGTTAACTTTCGGTTTCATTCTTCGCTAATCAATAAAGTAAAGTACAAATGAAGTTCTGAAGTTGATGGAATCGGTTAATCGCCCGCCCTTCAAATTTACTGCTCTTGTACCCAAATCAGAAACTATTATTTATGATTGGAGTTTTCGAATTTAAATTCCCTTTTAGTTTCCTTATTGCAAACCATTGGTGCCTATTTGGCAGAAGCGTCAGAGCGTTTGTGTTCTGGCTTTTTGAGTTTTGAGTTCAATTCCTGTCTTGGTCAACTTTATTTTTTATCGTTCCAGGTTTGATAAATAAAATTCATGTCTAGGGTGGGTAAGGATGCCTTATGGGGCATTCCTTCGATATTGATCTATTGATCTACAGAGTGTCAGTGTGAGGAGACGACGTCATTCACCATCATTTTCAGCGGTTTTCAGGATATTTATTATATCCCTTCATCGGAGATGGGGTCTAATTGACACCACTATCGCTCATAACCCCCCTCTCTCCCTCTCTCTCTCTCTCTCTATATATATATATATATATATACATATATATATATACACACACACAAACATATATGTATATATATGGACATCACACACACACATACAATAAGTTATGGTTAGACATTTGTAGATAGTCAAGAAGATACGGAAACCTATAGTTTAACGAATAATATTATCTTTTGACTTGTAACAGTTAAAGAGACTAGTTTGGTAAATACTATATTGAGCCTTCTGTAATGTATTGTTTGTTCTTTGTCTTATAAATGTTTCTTGTTGAAATACTTATTATTTTACATCTAAATCTTCTTCTTTGTCAATTATTAACCTCATGGCACCAACCCTGTTTCTGCTAAATGACTGATGTGTCTGTTGTTTCATTTCCTAAAGGTATACACCGTGAGTTCTGAATCCAAGTACCTGATGATATACGGAGTACCTGTGAACCGAGGGCCTGATCTTGCTCCTCTCTTTAGTGTCCATGGCAAAATCGATGAGCTGCGTGGACTTGTGGAATACTCCAAGAAAGAAGATTTCACTGAAGTGTTTCTTCTCAAGTACAAACACATCCAGTCTGCTCGGTGAGAATGATCATGCTTTATTCCAACTCATACCATTCTTTTCTACAGAGTTCCATTTTAAAGAAGATCTTCTTTTATTGGCTCCAACTTCGTCTCCTTTTCCTCCCCGTTTTTTTTCTTTTCTTTTACTTGTTTCAGTTATTAGACTGCAGTCAAGCTTAGGCACTGCTTTGAATTTTAGACAAGCGAATCAGCCCGGTGCTTATTTGTCTTTTCAAAAGTCTGGTACTTATTCTATCACCCTCTTTTGCTGAACTGCTAAATTATGGTGATGGAAACACACCAACACTGGTTGTCAAGCAGTGGGATGGGGGAGCAAACACAGACACAAATACACATACATTCACACACACACATGATAAATCACTAGCTATTACACATTCTTTTTTTTCTCTCCTTGTTTCTTTCTGTGGAAGAGCGTAGGCTCGAAACGTTAAAGACTTTTTCACTTCCCGAGCGTTAAACTAATACGTCTGTTTGTTGTCTACATCACCTGTCTTCTTTTGTTTTTTTTGTGAATTCTCCCTATATATATATATATCTATATGTATGTGTATATGTATATATATATATATATATATATATATATATATATATATATATATAGCAAGAGGCAGGATATGAATATCCAGGCAGATAATGCGTTACTCTATGTAAAGTGCCAAGGCTGGTTTCTTCTGATGGACAATTATGAATAAAGTAAGCAGAAAGTCTGAATGTTCAAATTCTTCATTTTTGTTAAGACACTTGCTCAAAGTGTCATGTAGTGGAACTGAACCCGGAAGCATGTGGTTGAGAAACAAGCTTCTTACCACACATCCAGAATACTCTAATACTCTATCACAATCATCTCTCTTGTTACTTGGTGTTATAGAACGTATCTATAAGCTGTAGCCAACACTGTATATTACAACAAATATAAAACATCACACACACACACACACACACAAGATGTTCATAGACACAAAAAGAAGGAACAGCTACATATGCTGCATATTCAACTCTGAAGTTTCTTTGGCAGCTGTGTACCTTCCTTAACAATCTACTATACCTCCCTGCCTCTCTCTTTCTTTCTCTCTCTCTCTCTGCACTTCCACAGGTACTTCTCTACAACGTACCTCTCTAACCCCACCTCAGGCACCTCTCTACCTCCACTACAAGTACCTTTCTACTACCTTGCATCTACCTGTCTACCCATACTCTGAGTACCTCTGTTCCTGCCACATGCACCTGTCTATTTCTATTACATGTACATTACTATGTCTACCACAGGTCTCCCTCCACCCCTATTACATGTACCACTGTACTTCAGCTTATGATGTCTTTTATAGACATGTATTTATAGGAACAGATTTTATAGTCCCAGGTCAAAAAATGACCCAAAGTATTCCAGATTTTCTCAAGCAGTAAATGCAGGAATACATTATCCCGACTTTATTTTAGCCACTGCTTGCTGTGATGTGGTGAACTGAGACAGACAGAGTTATGTACCTTGCTTCATTATTGTACACGATATCTCCAACTTACATGCTCAACTGTGGGGTAGGAGTATAGCTTGTTTCTCTGTCAAGGAAATAAAGAAAAAGAGGGAGGGAGAGAGAGAGAGCTAGATAGAGTGCGACAAGCAAGGTTATCTACCTTGTCCCAAAGAGTGAGAAAGAGAGAAGCTACGTTAATGTTACAGGGTAAAGTTTGAGCTTTGACACCCAACTTACTGTAAGTAGTATGATTCAAAAGTATCCAAGGAAACAGAGACAGGTGAGCAGAACAACGAACAGGGTCTATTGATGCTCAGGTAAAATGGAAGAAGTAGCAATAGCGGGGCTGAATTTACTCAGCGGCATCTGCAAAGAAATATGTACTCTTTTACTCTTTTACTTGTTTCAGTCATTTAGCTGCAAACATGCTGGAGCACCGCCTTTAGTCGAGCAAATCGACCCCAGGACTTACCATCCCTTAATAAGGCTGTTTTAACCTCCAATTGAATGTATATATACATACATACATGCATGCATACATACATACATATATATCATCATCATCATCATCATCATCGTTTAATGTCCGCTTTCCATGCTAGCATGGGTTGGACGATTTGACTGAGGACTGGTGGACCAGGAGGCGACACCAGGCTCCAATCTGATCTGGCAGAGTTTCTACAGCTGGATGCCCTTCCTAACGCCAACCACTCCGAGAATATATATATATATACACATACATATACACATACATATA
>NC_068998.1:48785360-48789900 GCF_001194135.2 Octopus bimaculoides
TACATATATATCATCATCATCATCATCATCATCGTTTAATGTCCGCTTTCCATGCTAGCATGGGTTGGACGATTTGACTGAGGACTGATGAAACTGGATGGCAACACCAGGCTCCAGTCTGATTTGGCAGAGTTTCTACAGCTGGATGCCCTTCCTAACAATAACCACTCCGAGAGTGTAGTGGGTGCTTTTACGTGTCACCCACACGAAGGCCAGTCAGGCGGTACTGGCAACGGCCATGCTCAAAATGGTGTATATAATCATCATCATTTTGACGTCCAGTTTTTCATGCATGTATAGATCAGATGGAATTAGTTGAGGCAGATCATCCACCACCGCCAATGTCCGTCCTGGTGCCCCAATCCTCACCTGTTTCCAAGTCATGTCATATTTTCCCATGCCAAGACGTTTTTCACAGGGAACTAAAAACAAACAACATTGCTCATATGATGCTTGCTTATTGTGGTATTTAATTTACAGTCTGAGTTCAAATACTACTGAGGTCAGTGTCATGCTTCGTTCTTTCAGAGTCAATAAAAGTGAAGTACCAGTTAAATAATGTGGCCAATGGTATTGACTATTCCCTTCCCCCAAATTTCAGAATCCCTTGTGCTTATATTCGAGGCAGTTATTACTAACTGGGGTTATTTTTATCTTTCAGCCATGCCAAACGGAAGATGGATGATTTGTCCTTTTTTGGCGGTTTCCTTCACCTGTGTTATGGCCCCGAATATGAAACTGTGGCTGAGACACGGCAAAAACTACAAGACAGGCGGAGAATTATTGCATTGAAAACTAAGAAATCTGGTCAGTTTTCCTTTTGTTGTTCTTCAAATTTTGATAAACAGTATTTTAATATTGTCTATATATATATATATATACATACACACATATATATAGCATATATATATATATACACACACATACACACATATACACATACATACACATATACGTACATACATACATACATACATATATATATGTGTGTGTGTGTGTATACACATACATATATTTATATATATATATATACACAAACATATATATATACATATATATTTACAAACAATATACAATGCTTCAAACGAACTACAATACTCTCCTATATATATATATATATATATATATATATATATATATATATATATATATATACATATATTTGAAGAAAAGCAACACAAATTCAATTGTTGCTTTTCTTCAAATTTTATTCACCAAATCTCTTGATTCTGATTTTGGTTTTTACCCTACCAAATTCTGGTGCCTCAAACATTTTAAGTACCATATTTAATCTTTTGATTAAATCTATATTGTTATATATACATATATATATATTTATATATGGATGATTATTTATTTGCAGAAGAGGAAACAAGAAGAAAGAGGGTGGGAGAAAACTCTGTTGTGAGGAGTGTGGGTGTGGCGAAGTCACCAAAAATGGCCCCTTCACAATTGCAGCAGCAACGTGCAGGACCCACAACCAACACCTTGGACACACCTTCAATACCATTGCCATGTTTTAATGTCCCACCTCCAACTTTGTCCTTACCACCACCACCACCATCATCATCAACACATCTTCCACCACCTCCATCACTATCACCATTGTTGTCAATACCACCACCACCACCATCACCATTGTTGTCAATACCACCACCACCACCATTAACCAATGATAGTTTGATCAATTCTTACAACAACCCCCGTCCCTTGGCCCGTATGCCACTGTCTCTCCATTCTAAGACAACTAGGGCACCAGAGCAACTGTGGCTGGAGCCTCCACCACAGTATTGTAGCTCTGCTCAAAGTAATAGCAACAATTCTTCCAGTGCTGCCAGTTTTGCCAAAGTTCCTTCTGCTCAAGCTATTTTCCCACCAAACTTCGATGCCAGAATCCACGTCAACACGGATTTGGTGAAATTACTTCCACGCCAAACCAAAATGAAGTTAATGTCGGATATAAAGAAACCTCAGGCTGAAGACAAACACCTGAATAAATCAACAGGTAAGTGGTTCAAGCGAATACCTTTCTTTCTTTAATTTGATTTTCAATATTTTTACTATGAACAGGGCAGTGAGCTGGCAGAATTGTTAGCATGCTGGGTAAAATTCTTCGTGGCATTTTGTCCATAGTCTTTACTTTCTTTTCTCTCCTTTACTTGTTGCAGTCATTTGACTGTGGCCATGCTGGAGCACCGCCTTTTAGTCGAGCAAATCGACCCCCGGGACTTATTCTTTGTAAGCCCAGTACTTATTCTATCGGTCTCTTTTGCTGAACTGCTAAGTGACGGGGGACATAAACCTGTGCAGTGACATGGAAAAGCACCTGTGTGACATCATGTAAAAACGCCCGTGCAGTGCCACGCTAAACCACCCATGCGGTGCCATGTATCTAGGACACTAAGGGCATCCAGCTGTAGAAACCATACCTAATGAGATGAGTCTGGTGTAGCCCCCTGCCCCCACCAGCTTGCCAGCTCTGGTCAAACAGTCCAACCCATACCAGCATGGACAACGAACGTTAAATGATGATGACGATAGATGCAGGAAAGGAATGAGGTAGCAGACCTTGCTGTATAGAAAACTGCAAAAGACTAGCTGCCTGTCCCTGAGGAAGAGTCGTCCTTTATCCACTTCATGACACAGTAACAGGGGCTGAACATCATCCCTCTGGATCCTTATGATTTATCTTTTATCTTCTATCTCTTGTTTGCTTCGGTCATTTTGACTGCAGCCATGCTGGGGCACCACCTTGAAGGGGTTTTTTAATCAAGCAAATCGACCCCCAGGACTTATTTTTTAAGCCTAGTACTTATTCTATTGGTCTCTTTCACAGGGACATAAACATACTGACACCAGTTATCAGCCATATTCAGCCCAAGTAGCCTACCTGCCTCTCGCACCATCCCTACAATATCTGTTGAAGAATAAACAGTAATCTCTTCAAAATCTCAAAGCTACATGATAATGCTAGATTCATTTAAAACATGTGAATAAATAAGCATTTCATTGGACAAAGTAATGTGACACTGAAGGGTTAAAATCCTCACAAACAGATGTTCATTACTAACTGGTTGTAGATATCTTTCTGCTGTAAATCATGTCATGTGACTACATGAAACTAATTAATTTTTCATTTCCATTCAGCCCCAAGTAACTCCACATCCACCAGTAAAATTAGCGAGGACAAATCTGACCTCGTTATTCGAGAGTTCAAACCCTCAACATGTCCCAAGTTTGTCCCTCGACAAGCTGTGTCTCTCAAGACAAACAAGAAGCTTGTTGAGAAGGACAACCTAAACAAGGCCATTCGGTCAAGTGCTTTAATACTGGGCGATATTCAGGGACCTGACAGGCCACCCCATTTGACGCCTGTTAACAAGGAAATTCAAAAGTCAATGGAAGAGACAAGGAAGGAAATCAGAAAGCGTGTTCTACAGGTAAGTCAACTTTTTCCCGTTATTTATCTTCCTTGTCTTATAAACTGTTGAGCATGCATCAATGATTCACTTGGGAGAAGGCATGAATGTCTCAACATCACTATATATTTAATATTGTATACATATGTTTCTTTATCAGTGTGGGACGTATAAAGTATAGTCTGGGTACGGTGCAGTAGTGTGGGTATGTTGTATGGGGTACAACGCACGGCAGGTTATAAACAACCTTAGCTGGACTTGTACCTTGGAGAGGAACTAAGTGCGATCCCATAGTCATTCGTAACAAAGGGGTTCTTTACCCGTTACCCTATGTATGTCCAAAGGTTTGGTAGGGGTTAATTGTGTAGAGTTAGGGTCAGTTGTTTGGGATGATGATGCTGGTGGTGGTGGTAGATGGAGTAATAGTTGTGGTGGTGGTAGTAGTAGTAGCAGTAATAGTAACGTCAGTGGTGGTTGCAGCAGTTGTGGTAAAGGTTGTAGTAGAGCAGTGGTGGTGTTGGTTGTCTTAGCAACTGCATCAATCATAATTCTTATATTTGTATTAAGTTCTGAGGTGGTGGTAAGTTGTGGTGGTGGTGGTGGTGGTAGAGGTGGTGATAGTGGTAGTAGTAGTAGTAGTGTGGTGGTGGTGCTGGTAGTAGTAGTTGTGGTGGTAGTAGTGGTGTAGCAGTGATGGTGGTGGTAGTAGTAGTAGTAACGGTGGTGATGTGGTAATAGTACTAGTGGTGGTACAGGTAGTAGTAGTAGCAGTGGTGATGATGAAATTAGTAGTGGTGGTGTTTGTATAGGAATAGTTCCAGTGGTAGTTGTTGTATAGTCCCAGGTAAAAACCTTGACTGAGCTGACCTATAATGAAAGACCTTCCAGCCATGACCATCCTATTTTGGTTTCCTTTGTGCAGGGAATCCACAGCTTCATTGTCTAACATTTCCTCTGCCCCCCCCTCTCCCTCACTTTCTTTTTAAGTTGAAAGGTTTTGATTTGAGGGAAATTCAGCTGCTATTTCTAGCAGACTGAACGACCCCATATAGGCTCCCCCTGGTTGGAGTTGTGGTTGTAGTGAAGGTGGTGTTGGCAGTGATGATAGTAGTGGTGGTGGT
>NC_068998.1:48790087-48795831 GCF_001194135.2 Octopus bimaculoides
GGTGGTTGTGGTGGTGTTGGCAGTGATGATAGTAGTGGTGGTGGTCGTAGTGGTGGTGGTGGTAGTGGTGGTAGTGGTGGTGGTGGTGATGGCAGTAGTGGTGGTGGTGGTGATGGCAGTAGTGGTGGTGGTTGTGATGGCAGTAGTGGTGGTAGTGGTGTTGGTGTTAGCAGTGGTGGTGGTGGTGGTGGTAGTGTGAGGTGTCAAATAACTGAAATAGTCTGTGAAGTGGATGGAATTTCCTTTCCCTCCCTCTGCATTGTGGTATGAAGAGGTTTCGCTGTTCCATAAACATTCTATCACCCTTCTACATACACACAGTTATTGTGATTATATGTAGATATGTGTGTGTGTGTATGTCTGTGTGTATTTGTGTGTGTGTATGTCTGTGTGTGTGTTTGTTATTCTTGTAGGATTGTAAAAACATTTTTAACGATACCTTTGGAACTAATGACTAGTGCTAAGGCAGTGAAGCGACAGAATCGGTGGAGCGTCAAATGGAATACCTTGTGGCATTCGTTCACCGTCTCTCTCTCAGTGTGTATGTTTCTTGTTGGCAAGATGACCCTTCCAAAATAAACAACTTAAAATTCATCATCATCATCATCACTGTCATAATTATTCTCTTCCTCCTCCTCATCAGAATTCTGCCTCATCCCATGTCTTGCTGGGTCTACCTCTACCACAGGTCCCCTCCTCTTCTAATAATCTGTTCTTCATCATTATCTTTTTGCAGTTCTCTGATTCAAAACTGACAGTGGTTGCTCCCAAATCTCCCAAAACCAGCTGAAGATGGAGACCGCTTTGCTGCAAGTGAATTTCAGGTGAGTGTTTGCAAGATTTTGATTTGTGGGACTAGGTTTTGTTCCAACCAGAAAGGAATGCAGTGAGTTTGAACTGTATGTCTTCTGTGCAGTAATGGTGGTGATGTGGTAATAGTACTAGTGGTAGTATAGGCGGTAGTAGTAGCAGTGGTGTTGATGAAATTAGTAGTGGTGGTGTTTGTATAGGAATAGTTCCAGTGGTAGTTGTTGTATAGTCCCAGGTAAAAACCTTGACTGAGCTGACCTATAATGAAAGACCTTCCAGCCATGACCATCCTATTTTGGTTTCCTTTGTGCAGGGAATCCACAGCTTCATTGTCTAACATTTCCTCTGCCCCCCCTCTCCCTCACTTTCTTTTTAAGTTGAAAGGTTTTGATTTGAGGGAAATTCAGCTGCTATTTCTAGCAGACTGAACGACCCCATATAGGCTCCCCCTGGTTGTAGTGATTATTATTGGTCTGCTTGTCGAAGGTTGATTTAGGATTGTAAAAACCAGACCAAATGCAGTGTTATAGGCAGAACAGGAACCACTGACCTCTTGGCTGGATGCCTTATGCCCTCTGCATTTGGCCATTCAGGCACCAGTCATCCTCATCCTCCTCCTCATCGTCGTCATTTGACGTCCGTTGTCCATGCTGGCATGGGTTGGACAGTTTGACCAGGCTGGCACACTGGAAGGCTGCACCATGCTCCAGTCTGATTTGGCATGGTTTTCTACAGCTGGATGCCTTTCCTAACGCCAACCACTCCGAGAATGTAGTGGATGCGTTTACGTGCCACCGGCACCATTATTATTATTATTATTATTATTATTGTTATTGTTATTGTTATTGTTATTATTATTATTAATGCAACAAGCTGGCAGAACCATTAGCATGCTGGGCAAAATGCTTAGCGGCATTTCATGCACCTTTATGTTCTGAGTTCAAATTCTGTTGAGGTTGACTTTGCCTTTCATACTTTCTGGGTTGATAAAACAAATACCAGTGGAATACTGGGGTGAACAATTTAATTGACTATAGTAGAAAGGATTATCACTATTATTATGTTTATATTTATCAAGCCAGGAGGTTAGGGGGATGGGAGATGGAGTTACTTGGCTGCTAGAAATAGCAGCCAAACTTTCCTTAAAGCTGGTTCTGCCTCCATCTTAAAACAGATGTCTGAAACTGCATTGAATGAAGTGATCTTAGTCACATGATAAGACTGGTTGGTCATGGTCGGAACTTTTTTTTTATTTTTATCGTAAGTCTGCTTAACATCATGTATGTTTGTCACAATGGAACGATTGTCTCCTGCTAGTGTTATCAAGCAAGGTTCTCGATTCTCCCTGTCACTGCTAAACAGTAGATATCTGTCTTCGGACAATGGTACTTTGGTATTATTTCATTGACCAAACCTAAAACTAAAATAGATGCTTAATATTTATACAGATGCATGTGTACATGTATGCTTGCTTATGTGTGTGTGTGTGTGTGTGTGTGTATATATATATATATATATATATATATATATATATATATATATATAGTGTAACTTTTTCCACAATCTAGCAGATATATATCATTATCATCATCATTTACCATCCACCTTCCATGCTGGCATGGGTGGGACTACTTACATATATATACATGCATACATGCCTACACATATGCATACATATATACAGGACTACCACATTATGTTGGCAAATAATCTTTACTCTAGAATAAA
This sequence comes from Octopus bimaculoides, assembly GCF_001194135.2. Classification (NCBI taxonomy): domain Eukaryota; kingdom Metazoa; phylum Mollusca; class Cephalopoda; order Octopoda; family Octopodidae; genus Octopus; species Octopus bimaculoides. The sequence goes on from NC_068998.1 coordinate 48,792,626, forward strand.
TATATTTGTTCTGATAATGAAGTTTTTACGTGTATCAATAATGGAGTTGCTTTATCTTTTCAGCTAAACGTAACATTCAAGCAGTTTCCCAGTCAGAAACTTTCAACTGGACCCCAGAATGAACCTGAAGGTTCGACTATGTAAACGAAGAGAACCCTTTTGAAAGTACAGCATCAGCTCCTACCAGATTACAGGAACCTTGTAAAAGGTGTAAAGATACAACATTTCTGTTGTTGGGGAGATTTCTGCATCTTTTGCGAAGGGCACCATTGAAGAACATCCTTGTAGGGGTTTTTGCATTTCTTTGAAGTGTACAATATTCTTTGTGAAGGTCCTGCTCCTTATAGTGGGAGTGGTGGTGTGCAGATTGGTTGAGCATCAGATAAAATGCCTTGTGTTATTTGTTCCAGCTTTCTGTGCTCTGAGTTCAAATCCTGCCAAGGTACCTTTACCTTTGATCCACTTAGGGGTGGCGGTAGGGGGTAGGGGTGGGGGTCAATAAATAAAGAACCAGTCTTGCACTGGGGGTCAATTTTTCTTGTGTCTTACTTTTTTTTCTCTCTCTCTCTCTCTCTCTCTTTTTTTTTTACTATTTCCTTTCTGGAATAACTTTGACCACTGCTGTATTTCTCATCAGTGCATCTCTGGCTCCGCATCTCTGGCTCCGCATCTCTGGCTCCGCATCTCTGGCTCCACCAGGATTTGTGAACCCAAGACGAGGCAAGTCGAGCTCTTTGTGAGAAAGAGTATAAAATTTCAGATTGTTTCCTTCTAAACCTGCTGTCTGGTTTAACACTACTGCCACCATCATCATCATCGTTGTTGTTATAATCACCACCACCACAACCACCACCACCACCACCGTCACCGTGGAGCGGGAGGTGCATGCTTGTGTGGTGGTGGTGTTTGCGTGAGTGCGAATGTCGGAGATGGAAAGTGAATGGGGATATTAGGTTCTGGAGTGAGAGCTTCAGAAAAAGCTTGTTTCACCCTATGGATTGAGATAATCTGTTTAGATCCATTAATGTCCATGGAAAATGTTTTTGACGTTTTTCCCAAGACACGATAAGGCCCCATATAGGGTTGAGTAAGAGGGCCTCTCAAAGATTCGTCCCTGAGGAAAACGTGGGTCCATTTATCGATATCCACTGGAACAGCAGTAGGCACAGTCTGATATTTAGAAGACATCGGTGGTAGAGCTGAAGAAATAAGTCTGTAGTCTATGTACCTAAGATGAAGAATCTTGAGCCGATAAGTCCACTGGAGCCAACATCTGGCCTGGTAGGAATAATGGCGACCCGTAGAGAAGTTCAGCTGGATAGTATCCAAGATCCTCTTTCACTGATGAGCGACAAACCAAAAGAACAACAGGTAGGAATTTGCATCATCGATGAGAATCCGCATAGGCACGTAACGACGCCTTTAATTGACGGTGGAACTGTTCCACCATGCTATTCGAGGCTGGATGATAACTAGTCGTCCGGATATGGCGAATTCCTATGAAGCTTGAAAGTTGATAGAAAAGCTGAAATTCGGACTGCCTCCCGCGATCAGTAGTAATCCGTAAGGGAACACCAAAACGTGAAATCCAACCTGAAATGAGGGCATGCGCCACTGATTCTGCTGTGACATCGACCAGAGGGATGGCTTCAGACCAACGTGAAAAGCGGTCGATACATGCGGGTATATATGTGAATCCGCGACTAACCGGCCAAGGACCAACCAAGTCAATATGGATATGCTGGAAACGAGCGTCCGGATTTTCAAAGGTGCCGAGATGTGCACAAACATATCTGTGTGCTTTAGAGCGCTGGCATTGCAGACAAGAACGCATCCATGCAGTAATATTCTGTCGCATATTCGGTCAGAAAAAAACGAGCCGTGATAAGCTTTACTGAAGCCGCTACGCTAGGATGTGGTAAGGTATGCATGGCATTGAAGACAGTACGACAATGAGACTCTGGTACGAGTGGACGAGGTGAGCCAGTAAAAGTATCATACAATATATCTCCGTCAGAAGTTGGTAATAGCAAATACTCGAATCAGCAAGTTGCGAATTGCTCAGAGGAAACAACCAAAGGCGATAGCAGTGGTTGGTCAGCTGACAAGGCAATCAAGTCTATCGTAGAAGCAGACGACAATGAACAGACAGCCAAGCGAGATAAGGCGTCAGCAATAATATTGCTAGAACTGGAGATGTGCTGAATATCGCTAGAAAACTGCGATATATAATCAAGATGTCAGATGTCGGCGAATATTTGTCCGACTTGGTGAGCAGAGCAAAAGCAAGAGGTTTGTGGTCTGTGAATATCGTAAAATCCCTTCTTTCCAGGAAATGGCAAACATGCTTCACGGCGAGGTAAATAGCGAACAATTTTCTTCCGAACGTGTTATAGCGTTTCTCAGCGGGAATAAAATGCCAGCGGTTGCAGAATTCCATGGTCAGTTTGCTGTAATACTGCACCCACAGCTGCATCCGATGCATCTACCACAAGCGAGAGCTTTGCATCAGATTTGGGTGGACGACTAGGATTTTTATACTTCCCTAGCGGAAGGGCCATCGAAGTGTCACCCATCGATGACAGAATGAGGGAACATAACTCTGCCCTGTTCACTTTAGCTTTTATGGACCTTGCTACATGCATAATTCGATCTACCTTTTTTAACAGTAAAATTTTTGTCTGAAAAATTCGACTTATACGCTGGAAAATACGGTAACCTCTTGTTAATTATTTACAACTAGGCGGACTGAGTACGACAATGAACTGCGTACCCTCATGGTACATATTCAGCAATATTTCAGGCTTTAACAGTAAGGCATACCACCTAGGAGTATGCAGGTAAACATAAATAATTGAACATTAAATAAGTTCTTCAATGTTCACACGGCTCAGCGCCAATGATAGGATAAAAACAGACATGTCTCTAACGGTTAGACATACCCGGTAATGACTCAGTCATCTGTGAGTCTCGTTTTTGTAATTAACACACTTTACAAGCAGACATCCATTTGCTAAGAATGGTATTGGGGAGATTTGCAGAGCTTCAGCAGTTTAAAATTGGTAAAATGACTACGTTGCTACAAATGGAACCGTTCGCTTGGAATAGTATGATGTTTAATTTGATTTGATATATATATATATAGATATATATATATATATATATATATATATATATATATATATATATATATATATATATATATA
>NC_068998.1:48795884-48796272 GCF_001194135.2 Octopus bimaculoides
ATATATATATATATATATATATATATATATATATATGCATAAATGTATATGTATATATAGATATGTGTGTATGTACATATATTACTTGGAGAAGTCTACATTCTACAGAGCTTTGCTTGGAGTTAAAGAATATATTTTATTCTAAAAATATTCAAGTTTTCTTTTTTTTTGGTTTTGGTTTTATTCTTGTCTATTTCTTATTCCTCCTCATCCTTCTCCTCCTCCACCTCCTCCAGCTTCTTTCCTCTTCCTCTTCCTTCTTCTTCTTCTTCTTCTTCTTCTTCTTCTTCTTCTTCTTCTTCTTCTTCTTCTTCTTCTTCTTCTTCTTCTTCTTCTATTGTCTAATTAGTTAGATATTTCACTTTGTAACAAAAGCTGCCGACTTTGT
>NC_068998.1:48797275-48800326 GCF_001194135.2 Octopus bimaculoides
CAGCAGCAGCAGCACCACCACCACCACCACCACCACCACTACCACCACCACTACCACCACCACCACCACCACCAACAACACTTGAAAACTTTTTCCCTATCAACCACTGTTACATTAAATTGTGCACACGTGTGTACGTTTGTGTGTGTGTGTGTGTCTGTATCTGTGTGTGTTTGTGTGTGTGGACGTGTGATTGTATGTGTGTGAGCATGTTGTGCAACCAGCTCACAAAATATATTAATGTGCGCACAAAGCAGTTAGTTTCCTAAAATAATGCAGTAACTAATAATTACATTTATTGAAAATAATCTCTTTACTGACTGTTTCAATTAAATAATTAGTTGGTTTATCAAATACCACATATCTTTAATTACGTCATGTCACCTCATCTCTCTCCTGTGCTACAGAAAGAGAAGGAGAGAGAGAGAGAGAGAGTGTGTGTGCGTGTATGTAATTCGTAAATAAATTTACATGCATACGATTAATTTTAATATACGTTTGCATTCGGTGCACATATACTAAAATGTGTGGAAAAAAGAAATTGGCAAAAACAAGATATTATGTACAGACCGGCAACTATAAATTGCAAGAAACATTTCCGACAACAACAACAACAACAAAAACAACAACAATATATAAGAGAGTATTGTAGTTCGCTTGAAGCATTGTGTATTGTTTGCAAAGAATAAAAAAGTTTAGGAAAGTATAACAATGCACTATAGAACAAAAAAAATGGACTATATACCTGTTGTAACTTGGTAAACTATAGTCCGATGATATTTCGGAATTAGAATTCCTTCTTCAGATCTTATTTGCTAGAGTCTCTGCTATAAACTCTAGCAAATAAGATCTGAAGAAGGAATTCTAATTCCGAAATATCATCGGACTATAGTTTACCAAGTTACAACAGGTATATAGTCCATTTTTTTGTTCTATAGTGCATTGTTATATCTTCCTAAACTTCTTATTCTTTGCAAACGATATATAATTTTTAACATTGATTCAAGGTCTTACATTTTCGAAGAGAGTGCAATCTTGATTTGACTCGGTGGTTCTCGACCATATTTCGCCTTTGGAGTTCTTTGGCTCCGAACTTATTCTACAGGACATTCCAAAGCCAATTCACTGTATGTAAAAAGAAATCTTACTGTACTTTCATAATCTATTTATTAATACGCTTGTACCGTCGGTGTTTGTCACGCGAAGGGAGATGAGTCAGGATTAAATTCGAGTTATTTCCCCTGGCTTCTGGACTTGTATTGCTGCAACACTCTTGAAAAGTGGTAAAACCCTTCACAGTATATTCAAGCTTCCAGTTCCTTTGAGTGAAACAAGTGCGTGCAATGTTCCACCAAATTCTTATCAAGAAAACATTCTTAGGCGAGTAAAAGTCTTCATTATTGACGAAGCTTCAATGATACCAGTTTATATATTATTTACATTTAGCAGATTTAGCAGATATTTGTCCGCATCTTGTTTGTTGTTAAAACAACGTTTCGGCTGATATACCCTCCAGCCTTCATTAGATGTCTTGGGGAAATTTCGAACCTGGGTTCTCATTTCTAAGGTATTTTTCGATGATGTTGTTGTTGTTATTATTATTATTATTATTATTATTATTATTATTATTATTATTATTATTCAGGTCACTGCTTGGGATCGAACTCGGAATCTTTTAGTTGTTTCAGTCATTTTGACTGCGACCATGCTGGGGCACCGCCCTAAAGGGTTTTAGTTGAAGACATCGACCCCAGGACTTATTGTTTGTAAGCCTAGTACTTATTCTAACGATATCTTTTTCCGAACCACTAAGTTACGGGGACGTAAACACACCAACATTGGTTGTCAAGCTATGGTGGGTGGGACAAACACAGTCACACAAACACACACACATACATATTATATGGGCTATTAGTGGGCTAGATGTTGGCCATCACAAAAAATGGCACCTTTTCACCAAGGGAAGCCTGTGTTGCTTTTGACCCATGACATTGTGCAGAATCCTGGATAAGCACCACATTGGCAAGTCCAAACTTCTGCTCCATCGAAGGTAATAGAGTTCTTCAGATACTCCTTTATGTCGATCTTCAAGCCAGACTCAATGGAGTGTGCATCCATGACACTTCCATCACTTGCCACGACTCCAAATACCATCACAGAGGCAGGATTCTTAGTCTCAAACACAGCGGGGATGTGAGAAGAGTTGTATGCAATCACTTGAGAATTTCTGCGATTCACCTCAGCGTCCACAGTGAACTTCTCGTTCACAAACACGAGAGTTTTTCTTGCACCTCGGTGCTTGATGAATAACAGAAGCTTTGGCCATCTCTCGGCTCTGATTGCTTTGGCTTGGCTGTTAGGAGGTGACAGCGTCGTCGAACATAGCTAGTCATGGCAAAGTTCTTAACGGACACCTTGGAATGGGACACATCGTGTTTCTTTGCAAGAGTTGTCATAGATGTGGGAGGGTTGGCTTCAATCGAGCGTTTGGGGACAGCGAGAAACTTTGGATTGTACTTGGAATCACTTCGAGTCTTGTGTCCTTTCCTGTCAGTCTTTCCCCTCTTCTTTAAATTGTTTATACACACGATAAACTGTTGCTTTTGGAACTTTCGTCAACTTAACAATTTTATTGGCACTGTGCCCGGCGCGCGCCAAAACAACAACGGCGGAATGATTCTGTTGTTTCATGACTTTCTGTTGTCGAATCAGTTCGCTATTTACCTGAAAAATAAAGAGGAGGATTAGATTTTAAAGCAAGCAAGGTTTTGTCAAAAAATGAAATGTTAAACCCACTTAGTCAACTGCTTAAAATTGGTCTGAATTTATCTGCAAGACCCTATGTATATACACGTATATACATACATTTGTGTGTGTGTGTATGTATGTGTGTATATACACGCACGTATATATATATATGCATATGTATGTGCGTGTATATATATATATATATATATAGACACATGCTTATGCATATATATATATATGTATATGTATATAAGTGTATATATATATATATATATATAGACACATGCTTATGCATATATATAT
>NC_068998.1:48800410-48800931 GCF_001194135.2 Octopus bimaculoides
TATATATATATATATATATATATATATATATATATATGTATATGTATATGCATATGTATGTATGTATGTATGTATTAGTAGGCAAGTAGCTAGTTGGATTTATATACACAAAGAGAAACAAACAAACAAATAGTTAACATATTTGAACAGACCAGGTTTGGTGGCAGTTATATTTGTGGAAGTATGAGTGTGCATGTGTGTGTGTGTGTGTGAGTATACGTACATTCTTCCCTGGGTATATGCATGTATACATGTATGTATGCTATGCATGTATATGTATGTGTACGTCAGTCTCTCTATATATATATTCGACTAAAATTCTTCAAGGTAGTGCCCCAGCATGGCCGCAGTCTAATGACTGAGTCGAGTAAAAGATAAAAGAGAGATAAGTATACAAGCATGTCTGTGTGGTAAGAATCTTGCTTCCCAACCACATGGTTCTGGGTTCAGTCCGACTGTGTGGCACCTTGAGCTAGTGTCTTCTACCATAGCCTCGGGCCCTCTCTCTTTCCCTCTTCCTC
>NC_068998.1:48804296-48805658 GCF_001194135.2 Octopus bimaculoides
CCCCGCTCCGCCCCGCTCCGCCCCGCTCCGCCCCGCTCCGCCCCGCTCCGCCCCGCTCCGCCCCGCTCCGCCCCGCTCTGTCGCACCCTGTCTCTTCCGTATATGCATGAAACCTTTGACCCTCTATTATCCATCATGTTCTTTTTCTAACGGTAGAGTGTGACATATGAGGGAGATTTATTTGCTATTTCTAGCATGTCAAACGACCATGGAGAGGCTCCCTCGATGGCTCACGAATTTGGTGGTGTGTGATTGTGTCTGTGGTGGGGGTGATGATGGTTGTTGCTATTTAACTCTATGTCTGCTCTGATCAAGCAGACCTAAGATCATGCAGACATTCCAACCATAACAATCCCGTTGGTTTTCCCTACCAGATATAGAGTAGCTTTAGTTCAAATTCTTATCAGTTAGGGTTTTATTATGGACCTGCCTCTGGAATATTCCTCTCAGATTGCAGGCTTGGACACTTATTCGTTTTTATTATTCCGGGCAAAACGTTTATCAGCATTTCGTTCGACTTTATGTTCTGAGTTCAAATTCGGCTGAGACATTGTATATTTAGAATATAGGATACATTTTAGATCGTACTTAGAAGTTCGACTGACTACGTGACATGAACGTACTCTGTCAGAGCTGACCCAGCGCTAAACACCATTACACCACCACCGACTACAACAAGAGCTACAACAACAAAATGGGTACCTCTGCGTGGTCGTTAAGAAATCGAGAAATAGCAACTAAATCACCCCCACATCGGTTCCAACTTTCTCGGGAAACGTAGTCTGAATTAAAAAAAAAAAAGAAAAAAGAAAAATTAAAAAAGAAAAGGAAAAAGAGATAGCAATGTCTTTTGGATCCGAGCTGAAAAGGAACTAAAGCAACAACAGCAACAACAACAACGAAAACATGGGTGGTTCTATGTGGTCTTTAGACTATCTAGAAAGAACAGCTGAATCTCCCACAAGCCACACTCGATTATCTTAAAGAGAAAATGACCAGCGTCTGAAGAGGTGGAGAGGGAGAGAGGAGGGAGGGGAGAGGGAAAGAGAAGGAAGGAGAGAGAGAAAGAGGGGAGAAAACGAGGGAGAGAGCGGGAAAGAGAGAGAAAGAGAGAGAGGGGGGGGGAGAGAAAAAGAGAGGAAGATAACCGGACACCGTTTACCAATATCTTCTGGAAGAGGGAAGACAACAAAGGTGTCTTTATGTGATTTTGAAGCCATCTAGAAATAGCAGCCAAATATCGTTCAACTCACACTTGGCTATCTTAAAAAAGAAGTTGCTTGTGTCTGAAACAGAGAAGGAAAAAAATGACCGCTGGTCACAGCGGCAACATCTTTTATATCTTAAGTCTTGTGGACATAG
>NC_068998.1:48806240-48807261 GCF_001194135.2 Octopus bimaculoides
AGCGACTGAGGGTGGATGGCCCTGGCTGAAATGCTAATTATTTGATCATAGGTCTGTTTGGTCTGCTCAATTGGAAATGACCATGGGCTAAACAACGACGACGACGACGACGACGACGGTAGTGACTTGAAGGCATTCTCTTTCGGTTATATTAGAGCTACTCAAAAGTCTACAAGACGTATTTCTTAATTCCTAAAATGGAAAGGAACAAAAATGACATTGTAACAAGAGAAAAAGAGAAGGAAGTTAAAATTTCACATAGAATTTATTTTGGCAAAGGAAAAATCTTCTAAAAGAAATGTTACTTTGGTTCCAAATTCTCTAAGTCGGTCCGTAGTCACTGTGTGTATGATAAGAAACATTTTCAACTAAAACAGTTTATTTATAAATCACACATATCACCATCCCACACACACACACACACACACACACACACACACACACACACACACATATATATACCACAGAAGCATACACATACATATACATATACACGCGTACTGGCATGCACACAGATACACACTCGCATATACACACACATAGACTCTGGCGTTCTCTCTCGAAAACATTTGCGTTGCTCTGGAATTATGGGTAAAACTGAAGGAATATTTTAACTTCTGCAGGAAGACGATAAACAATTGATCTTTTTAGGAAAAACTTAACATGAGTTCTACACTAAAACGGTTCGTAGTCTAAGAATAGAACTGAAAGTCTTCCGTCAGTCTTGTAGATTATATCATAAGATAAAATTATCAAGAATTTTTCCACTTTTGAAACAATTACACTACCGAAACGGCATCAACATCAACACCATAAACAACATCACCAGCTATCAAACAGCATCTTTCTCTTCTTTTTCTTTCTTCCTTTTCTTCTTTCTTTCCCTTTTTTTTTACTCTTCTTCTTTTTGTTCTTTTCATCAAAATTACCGGAAGTAAGTTTCTAGAATTATGTGTATGTATGTGTGTGTATGTGTATTTATGTATATTATACATACATACATACATATATATATATATAT
>NC_068998.1:48808558-48811563 GCF_001194135.2 Octopus bimaculoides
TGTAAACGGGTCGCCCTGCAACGGACTGGGGTCCCTTCAGGAAGGGTGGTTTAATTTCGGTCCGCTACACGCCATGGAAATCGGATAACCGGCTCTCTGAGTATGAGTACTAGAACTCGAAACAGTAATGTCCAGGGGGATGATGATGATGATGATGATGAGGATGATAATGGGTGATGATGATGATGATGATGATGATGATGATGATGATGTTCATGATGATGATGATGATGATGATGATGATGATGATGATGATGATGATGATGATGATTACTGCTGTCTCTGACAAGAGCAATGACCACATAAATGCTTCCCGCCTCATCGTTATTGACTCATGGTCTCCCTTTCCAGATTATCTGACATTACGAGAACTCCCTAACTAAAACGTTTTATCTTTTCAATACGTTGCCTAAAAAAAAAAAACAAAAAACCCAAGAATATCTAAAAGGAATGGATTTAGATGTATCAAAAACAGCCCCCCCCCCCAAACAAAAGCCCCACCTAGATATATATATATTTTATCTGAGAGTCCAGACGAAAAGGCACCACCGAAAGAAACACAAACGAGAGCAACGACATCCAATTCGCCGATTCACAAAAAAAGGAACAAAAAAGGAAAAGAAAAACAACCACAGCGAAAGGGATGAACGCATATGTTAACGATTTGTTTTGTTTGCTGTTGTATTGTGATTTGGTATTTTATCAGATTATGGCTATCTGGCGGCCCTAACATATTTATAGAATTTATCCAGAACCGGCAATGTTCCTGGTAGTGATACTTTAGGCCAAGAAGATTTGGAAATTAGTTTTTGATGGCATATAAGAAAAAAAGCTTAAAAGAGAATCGTCCTGGGTTCTATACACGGAGTGGCTTTAAATATTATTTTCAAATTTTGGCACAGGGCCAGCAATTTTAGGTTGAACTATAAATAGCTGCTGCTGGCGGTAGTCAACTTTGTTGAGCACTTTCGATTGATGCAAATTCATCCTAGAATCTCAACAAAACCAGTTACACAATCAACTCTTTCTTTGATGCTTCACGTGAAGTAGAGATTGTTCACGGCCGATTTTCCCAGAATCGTATCACCAAAGATAAAGGTCAAACTTTTAGTAGCACCACATCTCAGATATTTGATCTTATATTTAACCTAATTCTAGGCCTTAAATTATGTCTCCCTAGTTATTGTCTTTCATCGGTGTAACTGCTCCTCGGAACATATCACCAGGAATACTCAGTGTCTGTTAGTTGCAGCACACGTGAAGGAAAGCAAAGGGAAACAAGTCTGACAGAGAACAGGCCGTCCAAACCAGCGATTTGTTTCACGTTTATCCACACGGTACTTTCATATCTCTGACAATGTCTTAAACCTTTCACCTCAATTCCCCATTTCCATTGAGAATTACTAGAGACTGGTGAGTGAACCTCAAGCAGGTGTGTTAGTTTGACTCTGGGGAATAATGGAAAAAATCTCTGCCGTTTCGTGCCTTTTGCAGGAATGAAAGGTAAAAAAAAAGAGAAAGAAAATGTGTCGGGATTGTAGGTTTCACACGCGTATATGCGTGTGTGCATGTTCCTTTTGACGTGTGTGTATCTTTATGTACGTGCATACATGTAAGCATGTACGTGCGTATGTGCATAACAACAGCACTAACAACAATAATAATCACAACAGCAACTACAACAATGGCATCAACAACAGTAAATACGAGTATAACAATAAGAGCACAGTGAAAATAACGAGTGTTTCGTTGGTTCGTGATGTTTAGTTCAATTTCCACCTTGGGGGGAAAACAAGTCAAGAACATTTTCGATACGAAGAGGAGGAGGTGGAGGTCTATCGGTCTGCCTGCCTGCCTGTCTGCCTGACTGTCTGTCTCTCTCTCCGTCTCTCTCTCTCTCTCTCTCTCTCTCTCTCTCTCTCTCTCTACCTATCTATGCAGCTAGCTATTTAAATGTCTAAGTACACACGCACACACATACATACATGCATACATACATTCATACATACATTCATACATATTTGCGTGCATATGCACACACACACACACACACACACACACACATATACATGCATGCATGCATAATGCATACACGCACACATACATACATACATATGTATGTAGGAATGTCGATCTGGTTGTCTCTTACAGTATCTCTCTCATTTTACACACACACACACACACACACACACACACACACACACACACACACACACACACACATATATACACACACAGACACACATATATATACACACTCTCACATCCATATATACATTCACACACACACGCGCGCGGGCACATGTATATTGCAAACATCTTGTTTCTTTTGTACCTCCATTTGTTTATTTATTCGTTGTGGTGTATCTCTCCGTGCCCCACCGCTCTCCATATTCGCCCACCCCCATACATATTCATCCATTTCCCTCCCCACCCCAAGCCCTCAGTGAATTATGAAAAGTATAAAATGTAAATAAACATTTTTCACCATCGCCACTTAAGGCAAACACAGCGAAAACTTCCTTCCGTGTTATGTTGTAATACCAGCAACATAACAAAAAAAAAAAGCCCCCACAAATATATAAATAAATAAATAAAAACCTGCTAAAATACCCGTTTGTGAGCAAGGCATGGGTGCTTCGTGTGTATTATGATGTTTGTTTCCTTGAGTAGGTGGGCGGGAGTCTGGGAAGCGGGTGGCTGAGCGTATCGGTGGAATGAGGAAGAATAGAAATTTTGGCAACAGGTGAAAATCGTTTATCCTAAGAATAAAGGTAAAAAAATACTCTTTTATTTTTAGCTCAGTGCTGAAGTTCCGAGCAAATATATATGCTTAGCTTACAGCTTGCGTTGTTGTGGAATCTTTGATCAAGTGTATTCCTACCATGACCATCACGTCTGTTGTTTTCTTTCTCTAGACTTATCGTATTTAGAATTGCATTAGCTATAATGTGGTGCTAAGACAATTGGGATATATATATATATATATATATATATATATATAT
>NC_068998.1:48812381-48813952 GCF_001194135.2 Octopus bimaculoides
TATATATATATGTAATAATATATATAATTACCTATATGGATATATGCATATATATATATAAGCTCTAGATATATTTCAAAAGACGTAATACTAAACAGAGTTATTATAACATAGTATATATAACTAGAAATACGGGCTAACAGTGATACGAACAGAAATAAAGGCGATAAACAACATCACCTAACGACTGAAAAAGATCTGCAGACTCGTTATCGCATTCTCCAAGCACTTAATAACTTTAGATAACCTCACAAAACGTGATGTTACAAACTGTGATCAAAAAATTATGAAGAAATTAGAAAACAAGGCCCAAAGTTCTCATAAATTTATTAAACTTGTTAGCTAAACGTCTTTAAGCACGAGTACATAGGTGTTCACACGGTTATATCAGGGGAAATGCAGCAGTGTGAAATTGGAAGGGCCCTTTATCTGAGCCGAGTGTCCCAGGCTTTGAGATTTCCAAGTATATTTCCAAGAATACATCTTATGTTGTCTGCATTTTCTTAATCCTTCTCCTACGAATTAACTTAAGTAGCAGAATATCATTCCCTGCTCAAGGCGTCTCTCTTAGCTTTGCTGCTCCATCAGTGCGGTTCATCATTCTCAGTAAACTAGTCCAGTGTTTCTGTAATCAAGGGGTTGCTGTTATTAAGTAATTAATTCGCAAGATTTTGTGTGTGTGTGTGTGTGTGTGTGTGACAGGCTAAGCTGCAGTTTCTCCAGGCTTATTTTGGATGTGTTGCTGTGCTAAATCCTGCAGTTCTTCTACAGATAAATTCTGAACTCATACATCGACTCCGACAAATCAACCCCATTTACATTTTGCATTCCCCCTTCATTGGCCAACGTAACGATGTCATTAATCATTTGGTTTTTGAACATCTAGCATTCGGGTTTCTATTTCTAGCGGGTAAAGCTTGGCTGAGTCACGCTATCTTGGTTGGCGTTTGTCAGATGACATTCTTCTCCCTTGGGAGATAAATCGCATTCGTTTCGCTAAATTTACGGCGAGATAAAAACTTTGGGATAAATTGGCAAACAGTTGGAATTCAACAATGGGACTAGAACAATTCCAATGATTGTATTACAGAATTAATTCTCGTTTGTCTTTAACCTCTGATCAAACACCACCGGGTCATTTAATCATTATAGAAGTATTACTATTTAACTCTCTTTAGTTTCGGGCCGCAGGTCCAGTTATCCCTCCGCAGGAGTTCCCTTGAAAGTCCGTACGGAGTGAGGTTTTAAGCGCGTTAATAATATATTTGATTTTGGCCGAAAGATAATAGTAAATGTCCATCTCAATAAGCAATGAATATTGTTCTTCTTTAAACCTTTTAAACAATGCAACGATACACATTCGTTTGCAGTTGAGTGAATCGGTTTAGCACTAATCGAGGCATTATATGTGCATGAATTGCTCTGTGTGTGCGTGTGTTTATGTATGTGTGTGCGTATGTAACATATGTATGTTATGTATATGTTACATATCTCTCTCTCTCCTCTCTCTCTCTCTCTCCTCTCTCTATCTCTCTCTCCTCTCTCTCTCTCTCCTCTCTCTCTCTCTCTCC
>NC_068998.1:48816463-48817021 GCF_001194135.2 Octopus bimaculoides
ATATATATATATATATACAACAGAGAGGAAGATTAGCAGAGGGGATACAGACAGAATATCAGGAAGAACTTCGTGAAAAAAAACGGGGCCCGATGTGAAAACAAAAACGAAGAACACTTGCCTAATTTGAGAAACGTTGAAACAAGGAAGCAACACCAGAGACGATTTGGTGGTGCTCTTGAATGAATACAAGATATTTTTCTCCATCTTAAAGTTAGTAATCTGAGGTCGAGCTCTTTATCATAGAAAAAAAAAATCTTTTGATATGAAATGAAACAACTTTGTGAAGATGTGTTTTTATGAATACAAGTTTATGGATGAACATTAAAGTTAGAATATTTATAAACAAGGAATTTCCATGGAGCCTGTCAGTTATTATTATAATATAGTGTTATCCCACTGACAATGTTGTACCCCCACCACCATAACTCAAAGAGAGAGAGAGAGAGTGAGAGAGAGAGAGAGAGGGAGAGAGAGAGAGAGAGAGTGGGGAGAGAGAGAGAGAGAGATAGAGAGAGAGAGATAGAGAGAGAGAGAGAGAGAGTTGGGAGAGAGGGA
>NC_068998.1:48819966-48820702 GCF_001194135.2 Octopus bimaculoides
ACACACACACACACACACACACACACACACACACACACACACACACACACACAAGAATTAATCATGCAACACCCTTTCTTAGACACAAGGTCTGTTACCTTTCATACGCGTCGGTTCCTTCCATTTCCCCCTGCGATCCTAAAAATTTCCCTTTTCCAACAGAACGCACTCTTAATGTACGCCAGGTTGGCGTTCACGTCGGAGGAGAACTTTCTCCACGGAAACATACGATAACATCACGTGCCTGTTGCTATTAGCAACTGGAGAACAAATGCCAGATATGAAGTGACCCTTAAATAATATATTACAGTCACCAAAACATATTTATAATTGAGGTATTTTAGGGGACGTGACGGTGGGGGTCTGCTAGGAGCGATATGGTGAGTCTAACAAAGCGAAAAATGAAAATTCTCCTGTACGTGGAAAGCCATGTTCTTCATAGAAGCGTTTCGCGTTGGAATGGTTTGATTAATGAATGCGTTCATGGTGTCTTTGTTAAGGCGGCACGCTGATAGAATCGTTAGCGCGTAGCACAAAATGTAGATTCATTATTTTTCTTTTTGCCTACGTGAAAAAGTGTGTTACTGTCTGGGAGATCTCTATGGTAGCAGAAAAGGCATTTTAACTCCTATTTCTAAATTCGGTGCGTGGGGAAGCAATTAGCTGCCCCCTGATTATAATTATGTTTATAATTATAGAATATTTGTAAATATATATATATATATATATATATATA
>NC_068998.1:48821262-48825851 GCF_001194135.2 Octopus bimaculoides
ACATACATACACACATACTACAAACATACATACATACACACATACATACATATATACATACGCGCATGCATACATACGTACATACATACATACATACATACATACAAACATACATACAAATATACATACATGCATACAAACATACATACACACATACACATACATACATACATACATACATACATACAGACAGACAGACAGACAGACAGACAGATAGGCAGACGTACAACACTCGTCCTTTTTGTTAGCCAAATTCCAGTGATGGAGTTTCTGTTCTTTGTTAGAAGCCAGCTCCTTCCTCACAGGAAGAATTCGAACAATTAGAAAAGACTGTTACCATAGTAACGAAGCCAAATCACGCAGAGTAAAGCCGCTTTGGTGCAGATTGACCTTGAACTCTGCTGTGCATGCGCACCAAGTTTTAACTTCTAGCTTGGAAGGAACGTGTGTAGCGTGTGATCGTCGCATTGACCATGACAGAGAAAGTTGAGCAGAGAATCTCCATCAAATTTTGCCAAAAGCTTGGCGATACCTGCTCAGAGGCCAACACAAAGTTTTCGAAAAGTTTTCATCGTTCTCGACACAATCAAGATCTTGTTCAACTGAAACTCGAGTGTCTTTTTAGTTAGCTGAAAGCAGTTTTGGTTCAAACTTCGCAGACCCGCGTCTCTTATACCCAAATCTTCAATGATCATCTGTACATCTCCTGATAACTTACGGATGGTGTCTCTACGATTACTCCTCTCAGTTGCATGCACATCTGCGATGTTATTCTCAGTTGCGGGTATCCCTGAACGTTCGTCAATATCGACATTTTTTCAGCCGTCTTGGAAATATCTGAACCACTCGTACACTTGTGTGTGGCTCATACACTCCTCTCCATACACTCCTCTCCATACACTCCTCTCCATACACTCCGCTCCATACACTCCTCTCCATACACACCTCTCCATACACTCCTCTCCATACACTCCTCTCCATACACTACTCTCCATACACTCCTCTCCATACACTTTCTGCAACTTTGCATAGGCCTCTGAGCAGGTATCGACATGACAGCTTTCCTTGTCATGGTCAATGCGAGGATCACACGCTAGATAACGGAGACACCGGTTGTCACATGACGGTGGGAGAGAACAGACCGACATTGGTTGTCCAACGATGGCAGGGTAGAACCACAAACACAGAGTCACACACATACGTGCGCGCAAACACGCGCGCACACACACACACACACACACACACACACACACACACACACACACACACACACACACTCATTCAACTGACTTCCGCGAGTTTCTCTACACTAAATCCACTCACAAAGCATTGCTCAACCCAGGGCAATACTAAATGACATTTACCCAAGTGCCGCACAGTGTGACTGAACTTAAGACCATGGGATTACGAAGCAATCTTCTTACCGCGCTGTCATATCAAGTTATTTGTCGAACTGTTGTTTAACATAATTTTAGAGATAAAAGAGAAAGATAAGATGAGCGTCGAACAAAGAGAAATCTACGGATACCATACAATACAATACTATAATTATCATACCAGCAATTCTTGGGGGCATGTGGTTGTGTAACTAACTATTTCATCACCAATCTTGAGAAGTTGGGCTTCACAAAATAAGGAAGGACACGGTTAATTAAGAAATTATGGTTAGAAGCCAATAATGGAACTGTGAAAATATGTGAGACATTCCACAAGTTTAGAATGTATTAGGCACATCTACATACGTGTATGTATATATGTATATATATATATATATATATACATACGTGTATGTATATATATATATATATATATATATATATACATACGTGTATGTATATATATATATATATATATATATATACATATACACATACATTACACACACACACACATACACATGCATATACGTTAGTCTAAACAGAAAGATCGGTACATACAATGACATGCATACTTACATACATACATGCGTACGCAGAAACACCCATGCGTATACACACGTGCGCGCATACACACTCACACACACGCACGCACGCACATATATACGCACTCACTATATATATGAACACATACATATAATTATGTATGCTCACACATACACACACACATACACATACTCCGATAGTTTGCTAGTTCTAAAGTAGGTAAACCTCTCTACTTAGCGCAACATTTCTTCAAAACCTTCATGTACAACAACAACAACGACGACAGCCCACACATCGTTTCCCAGTCAGTTATTTTAATCAACGTCCGTAACCTCGTGACTATCTCGTCTGCTCGCGGTTTCTCTTCCTTTACGCCGTTCGACTATCTCCTTTACTTCATTTCTTCACTTCTTTCTTCTTTCTTATTATTCGCTTCTACTTTCTCGATTTTTTTTTCATTTTTCGTTTTTCCTCTTTTCTTTCTTCTTTTTCTAGATATGTCTACATTCTCAATATTCTTCTCCGTCAGAATCCGTCGTCATTCCTGTAGGATTTATAATTCTGGTTTTGCTTCCTTTTCTTCACTCAAAACCAGTGGCGGCACGTAGATAAAATTAGTGGGGCTGCTGCTTCAGAAAATTTTTAGTCGTTGTTTTAATATTGTGTGAAAATTTATACATAAAAAGAAAATTTATACATAAACTTGATCGGTTTACGTTTTAGTCTCTGCCGGGTAGTGTGTTTAATTTATTCACTGAACCCCGCCACGAATTCCTCCTTGTTTTTTAAAAATTCCCCCTAAATCACAAAATAAGGGGGAAAAATCTGCCCTATTTTTAAAATCCTGGCAGCAACACTATAGCTGGAAGCAGGATAATAATCTAATTCTGCACTTTATCACAATGAAGAATATAAACACGTTTTTAAGTACAGCACATACGAAGTCAAAAAGAAATACTACCTTTCACCAGCACACCAGGGTCGGAACTGCGTGAGCCTCAGTACTCTCTCTCCCTAGCGTGCAGCTTCCCATCTCGGACACGTGCGCATAAATATCAAAATAATATATATACAGAGAGCGATGGGTAACTTGTCGGCATTTTATATTTTTAATTTCGCGCGTGCACATTGTCTTTGATTTTGTCGACTACACAGTATAGTAGGGTCAGTTGGGTACCGTCCGTGAGAAAGCCAGCACTATGATGCAGTTCACTCTGTCAGAAATGTCCAATATGAACATTTCAGAGTGTTTGGGTGTCGGATGGAGACGAAAATCGTTCCAGCAGCGGCAAGTGAAAACACCTGTTGCATTTCGGCCTAATTAGGTGTTGTCAATGTTGTATAATCACAGTCAACTACATGCTTAGACGAAATCTGTCGCCACTGATATAGAAAACGGTGAAGAAGCGGATTTTTATTCAGCTGGGCGGCTAATTGCAACATCAGTCATTGTTTATTCCCCGTTTTTCTATTTATAAGCGGCAACAAACCCCGTCTAAGCATGTGGCTAGCTGTGAGTACACGTTATTGACAACAATCAACGAAGCAGAAATGCGCCTTGCTTTCTCACTTACAGCTTCTGTGACGATTTTCATTTCCCTCACAACGCATCCTTAAGAGATATTATCTCCGGACGAATACCGCAGTAAATTTGCCATTCACGATATATATACATTTAGTGTAATACTTCGTGTTATAGCTGTATATATATATATATATATATATATATATATATATCTTTTTTTTTATTCATCTTTCACTATTTTTAAAGAAATCGGCATATTTGTTTCGGATTTTATTCCATTTTCTCTCTCTCGTTTGTTCATGATGTCATTTCTTTTATTTTATTGGTGAGTTTTATGCAACTTATTACTTCCCTTTCAAGTCACGCTCTCTTTTATCTTTACTTCTTGTTTTTGTTCTTGGCATGTAGTTCTTTTCACATTCTATTCCCCACCCCTTTCGTCTATCATTCTCCTATCACACTCGCTAATTTTCCTCTTTCTCCTCTTCTTACTTCCACCGTACTTAAAGCTATCTTCTTTCTTCATTTTCTAACCTTCCTTTTTATTTTTTCCTTGACTTTTCGTTTTTCCTTGTCTGTCTGTCTGTCTGTCTTTCTGAATTTAAAAGTTTCTTTCTTAACTATCTCCCCCCTTTTTCTCATTCCATTTTTATTCAGTTGCTTCTCTTCCCTACTCTCTTTTTTCGTTACTTTATTCTTATTTATTCTTATATATCTTCTCCTCTCCGTATTCTTTATACTTTTCAAATATCTTCTATCCATCAAGATATCTTATGTCTATCTTTCTATCTTTCCGTCCACCTCTTTATGTTTCCGTCTTCTGCCTTGTTTCCCCCTTACAATCTTCGCTTCTGTCTTTCCACTAACTTCATTGCTTCCATTTCTCACATCATTCTATCTATCTTTCTTTCTATTTCCCCCTACTGCCATTCTCAACCTTCCTGTTCAGTTATTTTCTATTTAACTCCATTCCAATTTTTACTGCCGACAGACAGGTCACCGTTTTCATCCATCAAAACCGCAGCCATATTTGGTGCCGTATGGCTTGTACAAGTGTCGACATCTGGTGGCGGAAGAAGAAATAGACGTAGATAGATGGATAAATAGATAGATAAAAAGATAAAAGAGATAAATAGATAAAC
>NC_068998.1:48826822-48827425 GCF_001194135.2 Octopus bimaculoides
ATATATAGATATATATATATATATATATATACTCAGACAACACACATGCATGCATACATACATACATACATACATACATACATACATACATACATACATACATACATACACACGTATATGTATGTATGTATGTATGTATGTATGTATGTATTGTGTTCGTATGTGTTATACCTACGTGAACAGTCGAGAGAAAGAATGGCCGAATACAAGAAAGCTGTTGAATGTGTAAACAAACAACCTCAGATACAAATGAAGACGTGGGTAAATGGGTGGTGGTGGTGATGATGGAGGGGGTGGGGGTGAGACATATTTAAAAGAAGTGTCAGTCGGTATTTGTGGATACGTCTATATATATGTGTATGCATAAGTGTGCGCGTGTTTGTGAGAATCTAAGCGCAGGGATTTCATAGTATATATATATATATATATATATATATATATATACATACGCACATATATACAAATATATATATATATATATAACATATATGCATACATATATTTGTATGTATATATATATATATATATATATATATATATATAGATAGATAGATATATACACACATATATTGCATCTATCTATCTATCTATCTATCTATCTAT
>NC_068998.1:48828225-48830001 GCF_001194135.2 Octopus bimaculoides
ACACACACACACACACACACACACACACACACACACACACACACACACACACACACACACACACACAGAGACACACTGATAAGATATAATATATATTGTTGCTTGCTTATATAAGAACACACGCATGCCGCAAACAAATGCGGCATGCGTATACCTAAGGCATACATACATACATACATACATACATGCATGCATACATATATACATTATGCATACATGTGTGTGTGTATGTGTGTGTGTGTGTGTGTGTGTGTACTAACGCAGACTTAGATTGTTGATAATTTTGTAGATTAATAGACTCAAAGACAGATAAGCAGGCATAGAAATGCATAGTGACAGTCAGTCAGATAGACAGACAGACAGATAGACAGACAGACAGGTAGCTAGCACCATAGACAGATGGACAGATAGATAGACAGACAGAGAGAGAGAGAGACAGACTGACAGTCAGTCAAATACCTAAAGCAACCAAATCGTGCAAAACCGCATATTGCGCACCCATAGACCACCAGAAATGATTTCACAAGAAATTGAGAAATAATTGTTATATACTGCTTCAAGTAAATCGCCATTTATCTGTATCATCTATTTAATAAGTACCACATCTTTTAATCACGTAATTAATCTTGTTTAACACGTGCCAGCCGGTGAAAAAATGGATAAAACATGTGGGCATTATCAAAGTTTACCTTTCATCCGTTGAGGAGTCGATGAAATACGTGTCAGTAATGCAACAGGGGTCGATATAATCGACTATTTTCACACCTTCATTTTCTAACCTCGTCGGATATAATTTGAAAACCACGGACAAAGGGTGGCGAACAGATAAAAAGAATGCCATTGACTTGTTGAGAACTTGTTTCAACTATCTTTTTATTGCAAGACCAAATTGTACAAGTAGTAAAGTTTGTGGTAAATAAAAACTAATTGCTATGAACCACACCCCACACCAAATTTAATTACTGTATTTCCCGGAGCTGAAAATAAAACTAGGAAATTTACTGTGACGTCATAGAGAGTGTTTCTCGCCGAACGAGGAGCTTTAAGGAGAAGTATTTGAGTATTGGAAACGAGGCAGACAATTTTCCATATTTAATGACATTAAGATGGCGTCCGACTTTTTAAAATCATCCAGCATCATAGTGAATGAAGAAGTATTATGATGATGTAAAATTGTAATGGAGAGGTGGAACAAAATAATTCTACTAATATTTTTTGGTGAAGAAGTTGGACAAAATAAATTAACATGTTCGTATAGACCACGGTGGGATTTGATCGAAGAACACAAAAACTAGAAGAAATATCGCAAGCGTTTCGGCTGATATACTCTCCAGCCTTCTGCAGGTGTCCTGGGGGGAAATTTCGATGTTATTATTGTTATTGTTATTCAGGTCACTGCCTGGAATCGAACTTGGAAATAATAATAACAGTAATAACATCGAAAAATACCTTAGGAATGAGAACCCAAGTTCGAAATTTCCTCAGGGTACCTGAAGAAGGCTGGAGAGTATATCAGCCGAAACGTTGTGTTAACAACAAACATGATGAGGACAGATGTCCGTCAAATGTAAATAATGTAAATAATTCCTCATCTCTCAAATATAGAACTGAAATATCGCAAGGTATTCGATCTAATTCTTACAGTTCTGCCAACCAGACCGTCTTGGTTTGATCCTTTTTTTTTAACGATCTCGAAAGAATGAAAAGTAAAAATTATTTTAGTGCAATTTGAACTCAAAAAGCCGAGAGTTAAAGCAAATCCAAAGAAGCATTATA
>NC_068998.1:48834235-48836942 GCF_001194135.2 Octopus bimaculoides
GTAAGTGTGTGTGTGTGTGTGTGTGTGTGTACGTGTGTATGTATGTGTGTGTGTGTGTGAGACAGTGTATAAGTATTTATAAATATTTAGAAATCCACGTTTGTATGTGGTTAGTGTAAATAATCAGCGTAATTTCGTCAGGTTGACACTTCTTTCTCTCACAAATCTCTCTGTCCCCCCTTTTTCTGTATCTCTCCCTTTCCCCCCTCTCTCTCTATCTCCCTCTTCCTCTCTCTTTCTCCTACTTTTCCCTCTCTATCTCCTAAAAGTGTTCAAAAAGAGAACATTTAAAACAGGTTCGGACTAATCTTTAAACGTCTTTTATATCCATCAAAATTACGCGTACTTTACATCTGTTCATGAATTTATGCATTTCTGTCTATAGATATAGAGCATATCTGTACTGAAACCGGCATGTTTACCTCCCCCTCCTCACCTCTCTTCCTCTCTTAATATCTATCTATCTATCTATCTATCTATCTATCTATCTATCTGTTTTTTTAACACGTGAATCACTTCTCCAGAAGCATTATAGCTATTATAGCTTCCACACTTGTAATAAATATTCTTTTCTAATCTAAGCACAAAGCCCGAAATTTTTTGGGGAGGGGGCTAGTCGATTAGATCGATACCACTGTACGCAACTGGTACTTAATTTATCGACCCCGAAAGGATGAAAGGCAAAGTCGACCTCGGCGGAATTTGAACTCAGAACGTAAAGACAAACGAAATACTGCTAAGCATTTCGTCCGGCGTGCTACCGACTCTGCCAGCTCGCCGCCTTGGTACACTTATAATATTGGCTTATACGTGTAATAACACGAATGTTCTTTCCAGACATTTGTTTTGGAGTGTAATGGAATATGCGGAATTCTGTCTCACTTGTTATATTCCGTGCACTTTAATATCAGTTCAAAAACATAATTATACATACATGCATACGTACATGCACACACTCTCAACACCAAGAAAGAAGAAATATTATTTACATATATTTATTCGTTTGGCCGGCAAGTAGATAGTACTTGTAGTGATAGCGAAATTTTTTTCGATAGTGACAAAAAAATTTGCTGTCTACCAGTAGAGAGGGAAAGAGTAAGGAATGCACGCTGCTGACTAGAAAGGAAGAAAGGATAAAGGTAGCTCTGCTCTGATTGGCTGTAGGCAAATGAGTTCATTACTGGGGTCCGAAACTCTCGAGGAAAAAAGAAAAAATTCGCTGCCGGTCCAATGCTGGGTTCAAGACCAGTAGTTTTTGAGGGGAGGGGGATACAGAAGAATGAAAGGCAAAGCTGACCTTGACGAGATATTTACTCAATCAGAACGGAAAAAAGCCGTTAGCGAAATGTCGCTAAACATTTTTATGAGACGGCAGTAAACATTCCGCTTGCTTCGTCGTCGCCTTATTGAAAGCGTTAGGAACCACGAAATGAAGAATGAGAGAAGAACGAAGGAAAGAAAAGAAAGTTAGGTGGAAAGAAAGAAATAAGTGATGGAAGATAAAATGGAAGAAAAAAAATAGAAGACAACACTCAAAACCGGAAGTAGACAGTTCACCCCGAAAACATTCCGAACAGACGCAACTGATATCATTGTCGGCGAGTTTCACCCGATATGAAACTGAAGGTGTAGGCGTATGTGAGTGTGTGTGTGTGTGTGTGCGTGTGAGTGCGTGTGTGTATGTGTGTGTGCGTGCTGTAGCCTAATAGTTTCGGTGTATGTTTTGACGCCTTGTTTGTTTCTTCAATTCAGAATCTTCCTTCCTTGTTGATGAGATTTAGACATAACTCGTTGTCTGTTAGCAGACGTACTCCTACAACCCACCGTCTTGCACTAGTTGTTGTCGTGGCTTCTGCCGCTGTCGCAGTCATTGTTGTTATTGTCGATGATGATGATGATGATGATGTTGTTGTTGCTGTTACTGTTGTTTTTGCTGTGGTTGTTGTCGTTGGTGCAGCTGCTGTTATTATCGTTGTGGTTTTTTTGTTGTTGCTGTTGTGGTGGAGATTCTTGCTGTTATTACACCCTGACCAGCCATGTCAATGCAGGACTAGGAATAACGGCGCTCCAGCCGTGAGCTCAGCATTTCACATTCAACCACAATTAATCTGCGACCGTGTGACACCCTAAACGTCAGATAAGTTAACTTGTTACACTTTCGAAGTCACACGTTAATCTTCATTCTGCGTTAATCTCCGATATCCTCAATATCAAATAAATTTATTTTATGACACTCTGAAAGTCATACGTTAATCTGTGATATATTCGAAGTTGTACATTAATCCAAGACACTCGTGTTAAACTAAGCCATCGCACAAACGTCATACGTTAAACTGTATCGATTTCAACGTCATACGTTAAACTGTTTCAATTTCAACGCCATTCGTTAAACTGTGTCGATTTCAACATCATACGTTAAACTGTGTCGATTTCAACGTCATACGTTAAACTGTGTCGATTTCAACGTCATACGTTAAACTGTGTCAATTTCAACGTCATACATTAAACTGTGTCGATTTCAACATCATACGTTAATCTGTGTCAATTTCAACGTCATACGTTAAACTGTGTCGATTTCAACGTCATACGTTAAACTGTGTCGATTTCAACGTCATTCGTTAAACTGTTTCAATTTCAACGCCATTCGTTAAACTGTGTCGATTTCAACGTCATACGTTAAACTGTACCGATTTCAACGTCACACGTT
>NC_068998.1:48837084-48837878 GCF_001194135.2 Octopus bimaculoides
TCTGTGTCAATTTCAACGTCATACGTTAAACTGTGTCGATTTCAACGTCATACGTTAAACTGTGTCGATTTCAACGTCATACGTTAAATTGTGTCGATTCCAACGTCATACGTTAAACTGTGTCAATTTCAACGTCATACGTTAAACTGTGTCGATTCCAACGTCATACGTTAAACTGTGTCAATTTCAACGTCATACGCTAAACTGTGTCGATTTCAACGTCATATATTAATTTGCGATACCTTCAGCGTCGCTTGATAATCTACGATATAATTAATCTGTGATATTACAACGGGTAATCCGTAGTTATATTTCTCTAGAATTTTAATAACATTTATTGTTTTATCAAAATTTCACGCATCCTTTGAATGATACTTCGTTTCCCTCTTCGCTTTCCCTCATTCCTTTCTTGCGGCTGCTTCCATCAATTCCTGGTACTTTTAGAATTTATCTCCTGAATTTGTTTAGATTTTTAACGCCAGAATTTGAAATTTGATCGTTAGATTTATACGTTTATCAGTTAAGTGTTTTATTTTCTTTACGATTTGTAGATATTGTTTGCGTGTTTATTCTAGTATTGTATTGTTTTATGAGTAGTGCGTCCATCATTAATCGTCTATTTTTGTAGGGAATTCTGTATAGGATGGAGGTGTTGTTCACTAATGTTTTCTTTATCATCACTTTACCATTTTCGGTAGTACTGCAATTACTCCTTGTTGCAGGTGCACAATAAGCCTACGAGAGAGAGAGAGAGAGAGAGAGAGAGAGAGAGAGAGAGAGAGAGAGAGAGAGAG
>NC_068998.1:48838176-48842437 GCF_001194135.2 Octopus bimaculoides
TTTCTCAGGTTCATATTTATTCATTTCTTCTCTGAGCACAAGACCCGATATTTTGGGGTGGGACAGTACGCAACAGGTACTTAATTTATCGACCCCGAAAGGATGAAAGGCAAAGTCGACCTCGGCAGAATTTGAACTCAGAACGTAAAGACAGACGAAATACCGCTAAGCATTTTGCCCGGCGTGTTAACGTTTCTGGGGTCAATAAATTAAGTACCAGTTGTATACTGGGGTCGATGCAATCGACTACTCTCCCCCACCACAAATTTCAGGCCTATAGTAGAAAGGAATATTCTCTATTATAGGACTGAAACCAGAATCAAGTAATTGAGAAACGATCTTCTTTACAATACATCCGTCTTTGCACCTTTGATATTTTTAATGCGAGGTTTGTTCTTCGTCATTGTCGACGCAGATAACAAGCTTTACTTTTTATTTCAATCTATTTATGATTTGTTTAGTCTGGAAGCAACATCAAAGTGGTTTCATAACAAGAACATAAAACGTACCAAAGAGAGCAACCACAACCATGAAATATAAAAACACCATAAAAAGAAACGAAACACACACGCACACAGAAAAGCGAACCCTTTCATACCTTAATACTTAGATATTCTATTTATAAATGAAGAGAAGGAAACACTTTTTATATTACATTATATTCTGTGTGTGTGTCTGTGTGTGTGTGCGTGGGGTGGGGGTATATTTCTAAATTAAGTTTAGACAAATGCATGCATTCGGAACTAATAATGAGATTATGATGGGAATCAAACTCATTTCATCCGGTTGATCCTTGATGCGTTAACCAAATATTTTAATGTCACTTGGCAATGAACCAGCAGTCTTTGCAGTTGAGAAGAAAATTCTGCCTTTAGAAAGCAATTTATGTAATGGGTCTTACTTGCGTGTGGGATCTTATATACTTAGCACTGAACAAATACATTCCAACTTTTCTACTTTTACAACTAGCTGCTCCCATCCTCCCTCCCTTCTCTCTCTCTCTTCTCTTCTCCCCATCTCACCCACACACTCACACAGACACACGTTTACAGACACACGGACGTACAGACTCTTTTCCTCTGTCATAATTGGTTCATTAATTAGTTTTCTTATTTATCTATCTATTTATTCATTTGTGAGGTAATTAGTGAACGAATGCCTCGTGGGTTACAGCCTTCCAGCGGGCCAATCCCTGGTTTGTTGAATTTTTGCTGGTCCAACTGACAAGGGAACTCTGTAACTCAATGTACAACAAATGCCTCGAGGTACTTCGTTTCGTACTTAAACGCACCGGTTTTCCGGTTTCTCGATCAGATTTATATCCATTGCCGATATAGATCAACGAAAGTACACACACACACACACACACACACACACACACACACACACACACACACACACACACACACACACACACATATGTATGTGTGTGTGTCTGTGTTTGTCCCCTCAACATCACTTGGCAACCGATGCTGTTGAGTTTACGTTCCCCGTAACTTAGCGGTTCGGCACAAACGACCGATAGAATAAGTACTAGGCTTACAAAGAAAAAGTCCTGGGGTCGATTTGCTCAACTAAAGGTGGTGCTCCAGCATTGCCGCAGTCAAATGACTGAAACAAGTAAAAGAGTAAAGACATTATAAATGTAGTAATGAGTTTCTACATGTTAAAATTTGTATGATAGAGTGTTATATGATAGATGGAATTCAATGTTCCTACATGTGACAGAATCATTGGTTGAAGAGTTCCTCCATGTGGTAAAGTTTTATGGTAGAGTTATGTGATAGAATGTTTCTACATGTAATACAGATATGGAGTAGCGTATTTATACGTGTGGCAGAGTTTTGTGGTCGAGTATTTCTACTGATGACAGAGTTATTCCGAGGAATATTTTTTACATGTGGTAGAAGAGATATGAGGTGAGTGATTCCACATGTGACCAAGAGTTATATGGAGAGTGTTTTCCACATGTGGCAGAGTGTTATGCGGAGAGCGTTTCCACATGTAACAGATTGTTATATGTAGAGTGCTTTCACATGTGGCGGAGTGTTATATGGAGAGTGTTTCCACATGTGACCGGGTGTTGTATGTCTGAGCATTTCCACAAAAGTTAATATTGTCATAATTTTACAATCAAGAAAAC
Source organism: Octopus bimaculoides (assembly GCF_001194135.2). NCBI lineage: Eukaryota > Metazoa > Mollusca > Cephalopoda > Octopoda > Octopodidae > Octopus > Octopus bimaculoides. Next base: position 48,840,320 of record NC_068998.1, read on the forward strand.
GAAAAAGGAGGAAAAAAAAAGAAAAAGAATTTAAATTGTTTCTGCGTGTAGTTATTGTAGGGGATGTTGAGTCGGTAGAGCGCCGGACAAAATACCTTGCAGCGTTTAGTTACAAAACTTTACGTTCTGGGTTCAAGCCATTCACCTATCTCAACTTTGCTTTTCAATTTCTTTTCTTGAGGGGTTTATAAAACAAAGTACCGGTCAAACTCGGAGGGAGGGGTGGGGCAGACTTAATTAACTGCCTACTTCTCACTCCCCACCCACATACAGAAAGTTTCTGGCTTTGTGCCAGTGTTAGAAAATGGTATTTGCTTTGGCAGAGATTCCTTATTTGTATAGCAGACTTTATATCAACGCTCAATTGCAATTAAGATAGAAACTGACTATAAATTATTATTATTATTATTATTATTATTATTATTATTATAGTTTTGATTTACGTGCGTTTTGTGCTTACATATCAAGAAAGAGAAAGAAAAAAAAAGATAAATATGTTGCGTTGGCATACAACATTTTAATTAGATTTCGTTTCGCCAAAAACACATTCTCGAAATTTTCTTCTAGCTTTTCGATTCCACCTGACGAAACGAAACGAAATAAAAATAAAACGAACAAAAAAAAAAAATGAAAGAAAAGAAAAAGAAATGTAAAAGAAAAGTAATTATTTCTGGCTTCGCAGACTAACTCTAAAAATAAAAGCACAAAGTAAAAAATATAAATAAATAAATCAAAAAGATGGAAAATAAAATAAAATGAAATGAAATAAAAACTTACATTTTAGCAAATCTTTCGAAGAATAAATACGACTAACTTTGGTACTAAGCCAGGGCGAAACACGTTGGAGCTAACACGTAGAAACGTAGAAGTTCCACCGCTGTCTCGCGTTGGCCAGAAATTATTCGTAGTGGTCAGATTGTGGAAGGATAAGAAGTTAAAATCTTGATGTTTGTCGTACGTTTATATCCTGTAGTGCCATCAAATAGCTGCAGTGTTTATCTGATAGTTCCCTTTTTTATTAGCACTGAATAAATAAAAGAAAACAAACAAACAAAATAAAAACATAAAGCAGCGGTAATTCATGAGATGCATGCAGAACAGCGAAAATTCCAGCAGAAAAGTATCTGTTCACTTTTAATACTCTATGGCATTTCAGAGGTGAATATCTGATCGCTGTTGTTTTCCGTCAGCGGAGAACACATCCTCTTCCTCCTCTAGTCCAGTGGTTCTCAACCATTTTGTGCTTATGGATCCCGTTGTTTCATATTTTACTCTATAGGACCTCTATAGCTATTCATTGCATAAAAAAAAATTACTGTATTTCTACAATCAAATATTATTAGGAATTGTATAAAAAATAAAATATTTTGTACATTGTAGAAATACAACCAATATTAAATCTTATATGAACCCCCGCATGGGCCATATGGACCACGGTTGAGAACCACTTCTCTGGACGATGTGTGTTCATAACTCATGCGATTCACTGGTGTAATGGAACATTGAAACATTATCTAAAGGAAGGAGGTGTTTTCCGCTGATGAAAAACAACGATGATCAAATATCCACGTTCGAACCGTCCAGAACGTATTAAAAACAATCAACGCTGTTCTCCTTGCACCCCATGGATTATTATGCATTTGGAAGACATAAATATACATCGGCAAATAATTTGATTATGCTAGCTTCATCGGTCCGGCGGGGTAGAGGACTGTTTTTTCTGCGGCCACTGAGAATTCTTGCCTCGCCACTTCTGGAAAATAAAAATAAAGGAAATAAAATAAAAGTGTGTTAAAACGGAATTAAAACTGTGTCATGAAATCGATTCACCAAAGGCCTCCAGAACCTCTCCCATACCAACCTACCTACGTACCTACTTATTTATATTGGTATACCCGTGCCGTCAAAAATGTGTGCAATTTAAAAAAAGAATAACATGTAAATGGTATTTATAGATGCATTGACATAACATATAGTCCATAAATTTGATACAGAGTTGTTACAACACACTGTTGGCTCTGACCGGAGTTTATTTGCCCATTTACGCGAGACTGTCATAATCATATGTATGTATGTATGTATGTATGTATGTATGTATGTATGTATGTATATATACAT
>NC_068998.1:48843415-48844610 GCF_001194135.2 Octopus bimaculoides
TATATATATATATATAAAAATACATGTATGAGTTTCATTCGTATTATCAATCTGTCCAAGTTGAAAATCATGCTGCATTTTTCTTTTGCCCCAGAATAAAGAGTGTGAAAACGAAGTTATCTTATCTTCTAAATCACATGGTAGTTTCTGAGACAACCTAGATTCCTGTCGTAGACTAAGACCATTCCTAATCTTAGAACAATGGGTCCATCCACCAGAAGCCTTACTTGATGGATGAGGCGATATCATGGTAGTCTTCAATCTTATCTGTAACCAATTTACGATGCGGCCATTACTCTTGATCTATGACCCAGACTAACAAATCTTTCTCCTCTCATGAGGCATACGTTGTCTTTTGTTGTTGGCCCTCCGTCGCTTACGACGTCGAGGTTTCCAGTTGATCCAATCAACAGAACAGCCTGCTCGTGAAATTAACGTGCAAGTGGCTGAGCACTCCACAGACACGTGTACCCTTAACGTAGTTCTCGGGGATATTCAGCGTGACACAGTGTGACACAGTGTGGTTAAGAAGCCTGCTTCCCAAACATGTCGTCTTAGGTTCATTTCCACTGCCCAGCATCTTGAACGAGTGTCTTATACTATAGCCTCAGACTGACGAAAGCTTGACTGTCTCTTCGACAGTCTCCATGGCGTTCGTTACACTGCTAACCTGGCTGTTATCATGCTGCTCCATCCAGAAGAGGCGAAACTTGTGGAAGGTAGCGGCCAGCTGGAACTCCAGGTCTTCTAGGAGGAGACCAAACCTTTTCGTGATACCTGCCAGTATCGCGTTTATCAGAGGACTGCAGTACAGGAGATGTTTGAACTTGGCCTCCTTCAACTGCATGACGGTAGCCGCTACAGTCGGCAGAGGCACTCGGGAAAAGATTGGTCCTCTCACTGGATTTTATCCAAGGTCTTGGTTACATTAGACATCACCTGGGCGTACACCGTCAGGAAGGCGACATCAGAATCAGTGAAGGTCTTCAGCTTCGGCGGTGTCATCACCCTGTGGACAGCTCCCCTATTCTCTCCCAGCAGGTTGTTGAGGACAACAACAGAGTCATGTGTGTGTATGTGTTTGTGTGTCCGAATTTGTCCCACCAACATCGCTTGACAACCGATGGTGTGTTTACGTCTCCGTAACTTAGCGGTTCAGCAAAAGAGAACGATAGAATAAGTACTAGGTTTCCAA
>NC_068998.1:48844620-48849990 GCF_001194135.2 Octopus bimaculoides
AAGTACTAGGTTTTCAAAGAATAAGTCCTGGGGTCGATTTGCTCGACTAAAAAAGGCGGTGCTCCAGCATGGCCGCAGTCAAAATGACTGAAACAAGTAAAAAAGTAAAAGAGTAAATGCATTTCTTGGCGAAGGGAACCAACTTTTGCTTTTAATTTGAAAATAGTTATTTCCCTTCACCAACCAACGTTGGATATCAGCAACAGAAGCAGTTTTTAGTACCGCGAAGTAATATTTATCCCCACTTAGTATGGAACAAGTCATTCTCTTGCGAGTTCAAATGTCAATCATTGTCCGACGTGCTAACAACTCCGCCAACAATGAAGCTCACATTCTTTGCTAGTCCAAGGGAAATAAATCTTATAATAAATCTTATTCAGAGTTATTTCCCTTGGACAATAATTTTGGTTCCATATTCGTTTTCTTTTGAAATAAATGAAAATAACGAAAAATAAAAATAAAATTCATAAAAAAATTGTAACTCCAGAACAAGAAATGGCTCGGAAATTATTTTTGTTCGAGGATTATTCAATCCATAAATTCTGAGGCTTATTCTTAATATTTTGAATATCTAACTTTTTCCTCTTGCAGGTTTAGAATTTGTCTTATATACGGAAGACAAATTTTCCAATTTAGACCAAAAATTGCTTTGGGGAGGGCTTAACCGATGCCGTCTCTCTCTCACACACGCACACATTTAATGGCAATTTTCTAATGGGGGTGAGATAACCAAAAAGTACCGTAAATTTTTAGAATGACATTGTAGGTTAGGTGTGATTTACTAGATCTGGCCAGTTTGAATGCAAAACAAATATAATATTTTGACCGGATATGGTTGGTTTAAATGCTAAAGTGTTTGGAGGAAATTTGGCTGCTATTTTTAGCGTGGCTGCAAAGATGCCACCGCGTAGGGAGAGAAGCGTCTTTGGTGGCGGCGTTGAAGGCGGTAGTCGCAGCTTTCACAACTTCTCTGAGTTATCAATGTTATCCCCTTTACCACCCCCGCACCACTTTCCTCGTATAGTCTGTCTTTCTCGCTCTCATACGCACACACACGTGCGCATGCTCACACGCGCGAATGAAGACATGAAAAAACACACACGCGCGTGCAAATAATTGTGCATACACACACACACACACACGCACACATGCAGACAAACACTTAGATAGAGACATACATACGCGCACACGCACATACAGAGACAGACAGACAGACAAACAGACATACATACATGCAGACACATACGCGAGCTTGCACACACACACACACACACACACACAAGCACACACGCCCAAACACACGCAGATAGACAAACATACTAACATTTACGCACCCATGCATAAACACACACACACACACACACACACACACATGCAGACACGTATGCGAACGCGAGCACGCACAATCGCACAGACAAGCACATACGCACAAACACACACGCATACAGGTAGACAAACATATGTACACATTCAAACATTTTCGCACGCAAAAACACACACACAGACACACACTCACACACATACACACAGAGGCACACATACACATGCACACATGCCTACACATACGTACGCACACACACACACACAGTCACTCATACTTCTTCGTTTTCCGTCGATAACAAACAGATGAGAAAGATGTTCACATTCCTGGTAACCTCTTGAAATACAAGCCACATCCTTACCGTTCTTTCGCACCGATTTCTGCCACAGCCTACTAATACAGGTGCGACAGAGAGCACATTCATGCGCATTCATATATATATACTCGAGCATGTGCACAGCTACATATCCAATCGCATGTACGAACATAAGTATGCATATGTATATACGTATAGATACGTACAGAGGCACCCACATACACATTATATATACATATATATAAAAAGATAAAACTTACTTGGAAAAGGATGCGTGGCGTTCGATCATATAATAATGTAAATGAAATATAAATATATGCATATATTCATGCATATATGCACATACCTACATCTATATGTATACATACATGCATATATGGGTACAGGACAAACAAAAAACTTTAAACACAATGAGAAACGAAAACAGAAAAACGAGGACAGAAAACGAACTTTTTTCGAACAACGAAAAAAAAAACAAACAAAACAAACATAGAAACGAGACGTGCAACATAAAGAGTATGTCCCTTCGTCAGTTGTCCCTGTTTCATCTACTCCGCGTTTCGAAGGTAAGGACAATACGCGACTTCGTTGGAACAGTCCTTCCCGCAAAGCAAATTATACGTACATACATCCATGCATACATACGTACGTACAAACCTAAATACAAACGCATCTGCATACATACGTGCATACATACGTACATACATACGTGCATACATACATACGTACGTACCTACATACATACGTACATACATACTTACGTATATACATACATACATACATACATACATACATACATACATACGTACACGTGTTTAGTTTTCCAATAAGTTCCACAAGTCAGGAAAAAGAGGCACTCGTTTATTAGGTAATATGCAGAGATATACAATTATACAACCTTCCACGCATACACACACGCACACACATACGCACATGACACCATACACAAGTGTATATACGAGATGCCTGCCTCTCCTTAAGCAAGCAGCTGGAAGCCACGATTCTAATAATAAACGCCGCTCCTTAAAACAAGAGCCCTCACTAACTTCCGTAAACCAAATCCTTTATATTCAAATACTCCTATCCTACCTTCTGGTGTCTGGTTGGAGGGTAAAGATGGGTGATATCAAAAGACTATTCCCCCCGTACTCAGGGTGAAACATTTATTTTTAAATCATCGTGGGTTGTTCAAAGAGTAATTTAAGAGTTTATGAGGTAACATAGTTGTGAAAGTAACATTGGTACTTTTAATAGCGTAGTAAACTGTTAACTGTATATTAATGTATGTATTTTGTTGCCACTCCGTCGCTTACGACGTCATGGGTTCCAGTCGATTCGATCAACGGAACAGCCTGCTCGTGAAATTAACGTGCAAGTGGCTGAGCACTCCACAGACACGTGTACTCTTAACGTAGTTCTCGGGGATATTCAGCGTGACACAGTGTGACAAGGCTGACCCTTTGAATTACAGGCACAACAGAAACAGGAAGTAAGAGTGAGAGAAAGTTGTGGTGAAAGAGTACAGCAGGGTTCGCCACCATCCCCTGCCGGAGATTTTAGGTGTTTTTTCGCTGAATAAACACTCACAACGCCTGGTCTGGGAATCGAAATCGCGATCCTATGACCGCGAGTCCGCTGCCCTAAACACTGGGCCATTGCGCCTCTACAATGTATGTATTTATGTAAAGATAAATTAAATATAGAGATATTCTATTGGCATTGAATAATTTATTTATATTACAGTATTACATTAAATGCTATGAATATAATATATAACATAACAATATTGTATAAATAATTATAAAAACCGTAGAAGTCCAACAAATTGTTTCGACTTATATATAATTTTTCCTGATATACACAATCACAGTTCAATCATATATAAGTCACTTCAGGGTAAATCGGTTCAAAAGACGAAATTCCGTCTCAAAAGGACGGCTGGATTACATACATACATACATACATACATACATACATACGTACGTACATACATACATACATACGTACATACATACGTACGTGCATACATACATATACATGCATACATGCATTCATACATGCATACACATACATATGTATGAACAATTATTCTGTGCTGATGAAGGGCAATAACCCAGAAATCGCGATACACAGATATTGTCTTGAGCTGAGTGGGGGTGCTAGATTCCCTTGTTCGAAATTATAAGGACACAGATCGTGTCGTATAGCTAGCTGGAGACGATATCTCCTGGGGCTAAAATACAGCAACATTCGTCCTAAACCAGGACTGCCATGTTATGTTGGCAAACAATTTTTTACTCCAGAATATTTGCTGTAGCCCATCTTTTATACCAAGACAAAACAGTTTACATGATAACACTTCCAATCAGTTCAGATCAGAAGCCTATTTAAGGCGGCGAGCTGGCAGAATCGTTAGCACGCCGGGCACAATGCTTAGCGGCCTTTCGTCCGTCTTCACGTTTTGAGTTCAAATTCCGCCGAGGTCGACTTTACCTTTCATCCTTTCCGGGTTAATGAAATAAGTACCAGTTGAACACTGGAGTCGATGTAATCGACTAGTCCCCTCCCACCAAATTTCAGGCCTTGTGCCTATAGTAGAAAAGATTATTATTATTATTATTATTATTATTATTATTATTATCATTATTATTATTATTATTATTATTATTATTATTGTTATTTTTTTCAGATCGAGGCCAACTTTGATATAGACAACGCTCGTCTTTGCCTAAAATGGTTGCAGCAGATCTCTGGGGAAACCCCCAGCATCGACTTGTCCGATGATAGACGTAAAGCGATTGATACAGCATACGCTGCCCTTAAAGATGGCATGTATCTTATCAGGTAAATATGTTTCCGGAGTAAAGATTATTGCTAAAAATTATGTTGATAATTTAGGTGCAAAATTGTGTTGATAATTTGATTAACTGCATTGCTTTTTATTGAGATTAAGTAAAATAAACTTTAAGTTCAAAATAGGACATTTCATTCTGAATGACCTAATATAATACAAACACACACACACAGATACACACGCATACACGCACACACATACACACGCATACACACACGCATACACACACACCAACGTCCGACAGATGATATAATAGAAAGATCTGACTACCACTACTACTACTACTACTACTACTACTACTACTACTACTACTACTACTACTACTACTACTTATTCATTGCAGAGCCGTGAACCTCGCTCTCCCACCTGAAGAAAGATTAGACCTGAGCAAACGGACATTTCAGCCAACAGACAGCGAGACATTTCGTACGGCACGTGAGCGAGAACGAATTGAGATCTTCCTAGACAAATGCCTGGACGTCGGCTTGCTCGACACGATGATCTTTCAGATCGATTGTCTATACGAGAGGACAAACCTATCGCAAGTGATGTCAACTATACGATCTCTTGGCATTGAGGTAAGTTTTTCAATTGTCTTCATACTTTCAATGACTTCTTCGTTCTCTCAGCATTTGGGAAATTATTTTGTAATTTCTCCTCAACAAGTAATGCAATAGCTTGGAGGAGATTTCTTCTTCTTCTTCTTCTTCTTCTTCTTCTTCTTCTTCTTCTTCTTCTTCTTCTTTTTCTTCTTCTTCTTCTTCTTCTTCTTCTTCTTCTTCTTCTTCTTCTTCTTCTTCTCCTCCTCCTCCTTCTTCTTCTTCTTCTTCTTCTTCTTCTTCTTCTTCTTCTTCTTCTTCTTCTTCTTCTTCTTCTTCT
>NC_068998.1:48854226-48855344 GCF_001194135.2 Octopus bimaculoides
ATATATATATATATATATACAGAGAGAAGGAGAATGAGAGAGAGAGAAAGAGAGGGAGTGAGAGAGAAACACATACATCAGGACAGGATAACACGCAGAGACAGAAGGAAAGAAACAGCGAGAGAGAGAGGGAAAGAAGGAGAGAGACAGACAGTCACATATAGAAAACGAAAGGCAAATAGACAGGAACGCAGAGAGAGTGAGACAGAGAGTGTGAGTGTGTGAGAGAGGGAGGGAGAGAAATAGAAGAAGAGAGAAGGGGGAGAGGGGGAGGGAGGCGGAGAGAGAGAGAGAGAGAGATTGGAAACTTTAGATTTGTCTCACAAAGTATTCCACTTTGCATACTTTTGTGAACACACACACGCACACAGACATACAGAATTTGTGATGGCGATGGATGAAATGATGGCGGCATTGGTGATCATGGTGACGACGTCGAAGGCGGTGATGCCAGCCACGACAACGACGAAGGGCGATATAAAAGATGATTAAGATTCAAACTCTACCGGCGCCTGATGGTATGTGATGTTGAATCAAAGCATTCCGCGCCACTTATTAGTGACAGGCATCTGAAGTGTTGCTTGTATAAATGTTTGCATATATAAGACACATCGATACACACACACACACACACACACACACATGTGCGCGCGCGCTCACACACATACACACGGATACATACAAACACACATACACACACACGTATACACACAAACTCGCACACGCACACGTACACTCGCACAAACACACACACACACACACACATGTACAAACGTAAACACACACGTATAAACAAAAACACACACACGTACACACAAACACGCTCATACACACACACACACGTATACGCACAAACACACACACGTACACACACACACACACACGTACACACATACACGTACACACGCACACGTATAGACACAAGCACGCTCAAACACATACATATATATAAGCACAGGAGTGGCTGTGTGGTAAGAAGCTTGCTTCCCAACCACATGGTTTCAGGTTCAGTCCCACTGCGTGGCACCTTGGGCAAGTGTCTTGTACTATAACCTCGGGTCGACCAAAGCCTTGTGAGTAGATTTGCTAGACGGAAACTGAAAGAAACCCTTCGTATA
>NC_068998.1:48855738-48857803 GCF_001194135.2 Octopus bimaculoides
TATATATATACTATTAAAGTGGCTAGTCGCAATTTAAGACCAAGAGGCACAAGTACGATCGTCACTAAATGGCTAAGGGTCCAAGTCAGCACTAGCATTGCTAGAAATGAGAGTTCAAACAACTCTTAGCCACAGGCAGAGCACTCTCTATTGACTGACAAGGGAGACAACCTCCCTGCATGCACATTACACATAGGCGCATACATGTACACATAACACTCATACACTCGCATAAAAACATCAAGCACACACATCAAGGTGGTTGATATGTGGAATCGTTAGACCAAACGTACAGGAAACAAAAGAGAGAAGTAGGTGAGGAAACAACAAGCAGGTGTATTAGTTTGACGCTCGGGAAGAATGGAAAAGTCCTAGACGTTTCGAGCTTACGCTCTTCGACCGAAAGGGATGAGAGGAGAAAATTGGAGAGAGAGAAACGGAGAGAGAAAAAGACGACAATACATCCCACCATATATGTTATTTATAAAATACAACATCATATTCTCATATAAGGTAAGTAATCAATCGGTTTCATACCAAGAGTTGAAAACATGATTGTGTATTTTATCATAAACGATACCTGAGCTAGGAGGGAGGTTGGCAGAATTGTCAGCATGTCAAAGTGCTCATCGGTATATCGTCCGTTTTTACATTCTGAGTTCAAATTCCACAGGGAGCAACTTTGCTTTTCTTCCTTTCAGGGACGATGAAAGAAGTACCAGTGAAACACTGGGTCAATGTAATCGACAGCCAAAAAAGGAATGATGGAATAAATTTTTATCTTTACAGCTGTTTCGGATGAAGCACGATGTGCCATAATCATGAGTCTTATATAATAGTAACAAGATCGCATAATATTGTAGGTATTTTGAATAAAAAACGGATTTTTATTGATCTTGCGATTAAGATTCCTGCGAATAGCGGAGTATAGAACAGTGTTTAAGAATATATAGATTCAGTGAGAAGTTGAGAGGCGTTGAGTGGGGAGGGGGGGGGCGATAAGTGAGAAACATACAGAGAAAGAGGAATGATAGCTGGAGGATGGGCTTGCTGGAGTGGACTTAGTTCTTAGAAGACATCAAGAAAAAAATTGGGGTGGAAAAGAGAAAATAAGTCTTAAAGACAGAGCAATAAGAAAGATTGAAAGATAGGCAAAAGTAAGTTTCTATTGAAAGGTAGCTTAGCAATGAGAATTGCAGGACGGTAGTAAGGAGCCGATATAGAGAAGGAGCGGGGGATGGGCAGTGAATCAAAGTCCGTAGAATAGATAAGAAGAGATAAAACTAAATAAGAAAATGTAAAGGAGACACAAACTATTGGTTGATCGCACCAGGGACGCAAGTCACTAGAATGGGAAGGCAGAAGAATGAACAGTACACTGGTAAGAGAGTGGGAAGATGAAAAAGTACCGAGTGTTGCCAATTAGTTGTAGCTGTACGGGAATAGAATCGTTAAGGAGGAGGAGGAGATATTAACGGTAGAGATGAAGGTTTAGTTCTTACAGGTGGAACATAAGGATTTATGGTAATGAGATAACGATTTGTAGAACTTACGGCTACACACGTTAATTACGCCAGAGAAGCGATTAAGGAGGCGACGTTATTCTGGTATAATATTCGGGGGTGACTCACAGCATCAATAATATATAAATGTTTTCTCCATTTCTAAAAATGTATAAAGTACTTTTAGTGGACTGTTTTCCTCTTGATAATTTGAATAAGATTTACGAAATGCATACACATACGTCGACAGGCTTACATATATATATATAGCCATCTAACTATCTATCCCGCTTTCTCTCTCTCTCTCTCTCTCTCTCTCTCTCTCTCTCTTCACACATACACACACTCATACACACGCGCGCGAGTGCACACACACACATACAAAGACACGTAATATCTAACCGGAATTAGAGGAATCTTATAACTTTTCTAATTATTAGGAAATTCTATCTAAGGATTATAATTGACATAGCTGCACAAACATGATAATCTGTAGCAATGTACAGGATTTTGTCACTATATACATATATATATATATATATATATATATATATATATATATA
>NC_068998.1:48858615-48859371 GCF_001194135.2 Octopus bimaculoides
AGGGTGGGGAAAGAAATAGAGAAAGAGAGAGACTGTCTGTTGTGCAATGTTGTCCAATATCTTCCTTGATAAGCTTCGTTTTATTTCTGCGCAAATTTATTTTCGGCGTTTTTTTAAAATAAACAACCACATTTAGTTGAAGTCTAAGATAGAATATCAGAAAACCAAACGTAACAAATGTTGCCATTCTTTTTCCTACTCTAGGCACAAGGGCCGAAATTTTTGGGGAAGGGGGCCAGCCGATTAGATCGACCCCAGTACGCAACTAGTACTTGATTTATCGACCCATGAAAGGATGAAAGGTAAAGTCAACCTCGGAGGAATTTGACAAATGTTGCCATTCCACAACACGGAGTGTAGCTAATAAGACATCGTCATTAACATCAGTTCTTCCAAATATTGGCATAGAACCATTTTGAGGGCACAGAAAGACGATTACATCGACTCCAGTGCTCAACTGTGCATACGTTACCGACCCCGAAAAGATAAAAAGCAAAGTCGATCTTGGCGGAATTTGAACTCACTGCTAAGCATTTTGCCTGGCGTGCTGGCGATTCAGCTGGCTCGCCATCTTACGAGGGGTGTATGAAAAGTCTTGAGCCTTAAAAAAACCCCCCAAAAACACGGTACAAGACTTCTGATGAAGGTACAAGACTTCAAGGCTCAAAGGGTCAAAACTTTTCATACATCCCTCGTATGTAGTAACTTCAGTTTTTAGCACAAGGACAACAGTTTCGTGGCGTGGGTGGGTAAGTC
>NC_068998.1:48859381-48862954 GCF_001194135.2 Octopus bimaculoides
GAGGAGGCCAGTCGATTAGATCGACTCCAGTACGCAACTGGTAAATAATTCATCGATCTCAAAAGGATGAAAGGCAAAGTCGACCTCGGCAGAATTTGAACTCAGAACGTAGCGACGGGCGAAATACCGCTAAGCATTTAGCCCAGCGTGCTAATGATTCTGCCAGCTCACCTCCTTTGGCTGCCTTAAAGAATAAGAATGCTTTAGGTACAAGGCTAGCAATTTCGGGGTTGGGAGTGAGTGGTGGGGGGAATAAATCGACTACATCGTTTTATTGGCCACAAGGGCTAATATCAATTAAAAACATGTAAGGACAAAGACAGGACGAAAGTTACAAAAGGTTTTGTCCGAAAAGGTAGAAACGTTCGTCTAAACAGAGGAAGAAAACGGAGAAATAATAATAATAATAATAATAATAATAATAATAATAATAATAATGGTTTCAAATTTGGTCACAAAGGCAGCAATTTTGGGAGAGGGAATGAGTCGATTACATCGACCCCAGTGTTCAACTGGTACTTATTTCATCGACCACCCAAAAGGATGAAGGGCAAAGTCGACTTCGGCAGAATTTGAACTCAGAATCAAATAACAAAGAATAACGGCAACACGAAGAGAACAAACACAATAGCAGCCACGACCGCAACAATAACAACGACAATAACAACAGCTTTAACAGCAATAACAACATCATCAACATTCATATCAAAGTGGTTTCTTCCCGGCGTAGTTCCCTGTACATTGAACAAGTATTCACGTCCTTTCTCTCACCACCTACGGCGTACAAACTATTCTTAAACCATGTCTGCGTAGTTACCTATATTAATAGAGATTCCAGCACAGTAAAAACCATGTTGCCAAGGGGGAAAGCGGTATTTGCGTGGTTTCACTTACAACAAATTAGCAGATATTTTTTTTTGTTACTCTTACGTAATTGAGACGTTTTCGTATCGAGAAACAACACGCAAAAGAAAAAAAAAAAAACTAGGTCACGTTTCGGTTCGCTGAGAACGTTTGACAACTTCTTTGGAATGAATACCTGTGTATACGCACTGACGTGCGTACATATAAACGCACACAGACATGCACACACAAACAGACACAGACACATGCACACAGATACACACATACATTGACACAGACACACACACACACAGATACACACAGACACACACAGACATGCACACATACATACGCAAGCACACACATACATACGCATACACACGTACATGTATATACACATGCACACAGACGCACACCTACATACAAGCGCGTGCACACATGCATACACACATACACACGCATGCACACACGCACAATCATACACATACATACACATATACACACACATACACAATCGCACAGTCACACTCATACACAGGCACACACAGATATACACACATACATACGCACACACAAACACAGATATACACACATACATACGCGCACACACAGATACACACACATACATACGCATGCACACATGCTTACATACACATGCACACAGACGTACACATACATACAACTGCGTACACACATACACTCATACACACGCACATACACACACATACGCATGCACACGCATACGCACACACACATGTGCGCTCACACACATGCGTGATCACACACATACATACGCATGCCCATATATATATATATGCACGCGTACACGCACATAGATATATACGCACGCACACACACACACACACACATTCATACATACGTACGCCCACGCACATACGCACGCACAAGGCATGCTCACGGCACACACAACACATTCATGAGCTTGGCGTTCGCGTAGTAAACTATCGCCGTGCTTGTCGTTATGTATTGTGTGTCTCTCTATATAAAGTGGGGTGTCTGACGTCGTTGAGAACGGAAAGTTATACCAAATTACGTATACGCAATTGAGACTAAATAACTGTGTAGGAAGGAGAGAGAGAGAGAGAGAGAAAGAGAGAGAGAGAGAGAGAGAGGGAGAGAAAGAGAGAGAGAGAGAGAGGGAGAGAGAGAAAGAGAAAGAGAAAGGATAGTGGGAGAGTGTGAGAGTGAGAGAGGGAGAGAGATTGACTATGAGGAAGAGGAGGATTACGAAAGAGAAAGGGGAGAAGGAAGAAGGAAAGAAGAAAAAGAAGGGAAGGAAGGAAGGAAGAGGAGAAGGGAGGAAATGAAGAAAAAGAAGAAGTAGGAAGATGAGGAGAAGAAAGAAGACGAGGAAAATGGGAAGCAGTTTAATATACACAGTACAATGATATGAGCTACTAAGAGTTTTTTGTTTGGAGATGCTTTTATATCATGCCTTGTGCCTCCAAGCAATCTTTTGGCTCTGAGTACATGGTCTATTTTATTTGTAAATTAGGACATTGGAACAAGAGAAATCACGAGAAAAACAAAATGAGAAAGTAAATACAAAATGTGGAAAAGTGAATAAAAACAGGAAAAGCAAAAACAAGTAAAGAAAATTAGAGTTATGTACCCTTTGATCGTAAAGCCATAATCAAGCTAGTTATTATAGAATAGTTCAACGGAAAGGGATCCCAAGAATACGAGTCAGCTACTCAATCCGGAGAAGGTGGCGTCCTCCAGTTCACCAAAAGAATTTCCCCCATATGTTTACATTTACTGGAAATAAGTTTAGATCTAAAAAATATACGATTTTTCAGCTATGCATAAGCTGCATTTCTTAGATCCATTAACGTATGACTTGGGTTTCTCCACAATTCCCCACTTGATTGTATGTAGTGTGTAGTTGGTCTTCAAACTACTTAGTGGTTTTATTTTTGTTGATGTGCAGGAAAGAAGATAGGCGGTTTGCGTAACACGTTTTGAAATCACCTTCGCATAACCTGATGCAATTTTCTTTTTTCGGTAAGGTTACCTAGATAACCATTTAGTTAGAAAAGGATCCACAATTGGGTAAAACACGATGACGCACAGAAAAGAAAACGGGAGATGATATTTATAAAATATTTAGCAACATCATCTTGTTTTACGTAGTTGTTTGTTCATTTAGCGGTGGCAACACCGTCACTGACCCAGTACTATTCTTTTCTAATCTAGGCACAAAGCCCGAAATCTTGGGGGAGGGGGCCTGTCGATTAGATCGCACCCCGTGCGTAACTGGTACTTAATTTATCGACCCCGAAAGAATAAAAGGTAAAGTCGACCTCGGTGGAATTTGAACTCAGAACGTAAATGCAGGCGAAATACCGCTAAGCATTTCGCCCAGCGTGCTAACGTTTCTGCCAGCTCATCGCTTAGAAACGCGTGCAAGGTGATTCCAAAAACAATCAGTCCTATTTTGCATTTTCGTGTTATATATATATATATATATAGTATCTGTATATTTTATATTGATGCCTCTAATTGGATGGTTAAACCGTAACCCTTCATACGGGACTTTTTTATACGGGACTATTTGTGACGCACATAGAATAGATTCTTTGGAGTGAAGTGTTTGAACTCACTAGCCGATAAATTTCGTAAGTGCCTTCCTCACGTGGTTTTGATGTCGCATGGTCAAAATTCCCATGAGTTTTTATTAGACACTTTCAAATTTATTCGAATATTGTG
>NC_068998.1:48863340-48865289 GCF_001194135.2 Octopus bimaculoides
TATATATATATATATA
This sequence comes from Octopus bimaculoides, assembly GCF_001194135.2. Lineage (NCBI taxonomy): Eukaryota > Metazoa > Mollusca > Cephalopoda > Octopoda > Octopodidae > Octopus > Octopus bimaculoides. The sequence continues at coordinate 48,863,357 of NC_068998.1, forward strand.
TATCAGGGATTGCACCTAAAAAGTTCCCCTCTAAGGCATGAAGGCATGAGTCCGGGCAAGGTTGTTTATGGAAGACCGGAAGTCGTCTATGCATACCGGTCTCCTCTCTCCATGTCACCGATGTTATCCAAAGGAAAAGCAAAAGCTGATACAGCTTGGCGCCAGTGACGTCGCAAATCATTTCCACAGCTGAGTGACTGGAGCAACAGGAAATAAGTGACTTGTTTAAGAACATAACAGACAGCGTGCTAACGATTCTGCTTGCTCATCGCCTTAATAATAACAATAATAGTGAGAATAATGATAAAGATTCTTCCTGACCTCGGTACATGGCCAGTGATTCTGCAAGGATTGTTGTCAGTCAATTACGTCGACTTCAGTGCTCATCTGGTACTTATTTTATCTGTTTTGAAAGGATGAAAGGTAATGTCTTCCACCTCAGTGGAACTTGAACTCGGAACGTAATGCACGGTGAGAAATATCATTAAGCCCCACCCCGCCACACACACACTCAGATACATACACATTCACGTACACCGACACACACACAAGTAACTTTATCCTTTCGAGCAATTATGCACATATTCACATCAAGGAAAAGATGGACAAAATTAGCCAACGGAATAAGAATACACACACAAGTAGTTTTAGGTTAGGAAGAAGGCAGCTAGAATTGGTTCAGTGCCAGTGTGGTAAATGATTTGATGTCTATTTTGAGAAGAATTCTTCGAAGCTGATTCTGATTTTAAGCTTCTTCGTATCTTTAAAGCTTGTTATTATTCCCCACACAAGGTTTATCTTGAAAGTCAACTCAACCTCAACACTTCACTTACCCATCTTTTCTATCTGTCTGTCTTTCTTTTATCGTAATGTTTCACTTCTTTAACTTTTTCTCCCCCCTTCTTTCTTTCTTTCTTTCTTTATTTCTTTCTTTCTTTCTTTCTTTCTTTCTTTTATTCTTTCTTTCTTTCTTTCTTTCTTTCTTTCTTTCTTTCTTTCTTTCTGACGGGCTAGTCAGCTGTGTGTCTTGATATTTATCTTGTCCCCATCCTTCACTTGCCGACCGGTGTTAGCTTGTTTACATCCACGTAGCTTAGCTGTGGTTTCGGCAAAGGAGACCGACAGACCAAGTACAAAACTTAAAATGCAAGTGAATGCTCGGGCCCAGCTTACTCGACTAAACCTGTAAGGCGGTGCTGCAGTATGGCCGTAGTTCAATGAATAAAAGAATGTAACACAGTAACGCTAACAAGTTATTCGTTTATTCGCCAAATTTATTTATTTTTTTTCGTTGAATCGTGATGACGAAATGGGTGGAACTATCATTTGTTTATTTTAGAAAGATTTCATAAACCGAACTTGTGTATAAACACAGAAGAGGTAACTAATTATTGGGTGGAGTTATTTGAGGGAAAAATTGTTTGATATCATTACTGTTAGGTCTTCTGTTCACTAATTGCCTGTATAATCTCAGTTAAATGGTGTTTTAAACTTCTTATCTCTCTATAATAATAACCGACCAAAATGTTGGTTGGCTGGCTGGTTGACTGATTGATACAGTCCTCCAGTCACACTTTACATCCTACAGAGAGAAAGGGAAGAGCGTGAAAGAGAGGTGCAGGAAGGGTTAATATACGAGATACCGAATGAATACACATACTAGGCTTGGGGGCAGGTAATGAGTAAAAGAACACTACACCACCAACAGCACCAACACCGCCGCAACTACTACTACTACTACTACTACTACTACTACTACTACTACTACTACTACTACTACTACTACTACTACTACTACTACTACTACTACTACTTTCCAAAAACATGCAATCCAACCATTTTGAAATGAAATCTGTGTGGATAACAGAAATTATGAAGTTAAAAAAAAAAAATCAGAAGAAAGAAAGAAAAGAAAGATGTTAGATTTTTCCGG
>NC_068998.1:48866208-48867574 GCF_001194135.2 Octopus bimaculoides
TATATATATTAAATCTATGACCGAGATATATAAATATATACATATATATATATATATATATTAAATCTATGACCGAGATATATATACATATATACATATACACACACATAAACATTTATATATACATATACATACATACATACATAAATACGTACATACACACATATATACATACACACATATTTACATACATTCATGCATGCACTCACGTCGGTGTGTCTGATAGCTGTGAAACATATAACGGCATATGATATGTAGGATGAAACAGCTGTAACCAGCCACTAAACAAGACAAGTAAACTGTCAATTTTGATGTAATTAACATTTACACAGAAACAAAGAGAAATTTCACGCATATATATATATATATATATATATATATATATATACATACATTGATATGTATATGTTTATATGCATGCATGCACTTATATATATCTATCTATATGCATATGTGTGCATGTATCTCTCTATTTTTCTGTCCGTCTGACTTCTGTCTATCTATCTATCTATCTATCTATCTATCTATCTATCTATCTATCATATATTCTTCTAAACTTCGCTAATTAAGACGTTTAGTCAATGAAATCGCTCGATCGAATCTTCAGAAAGAGGAAACATTTATTCAGAACAACGATATTCTAGTATTTTGTTTTAAATATATATATATATATATATATATATATATATATATATATATACATATATATATACATATATATATATACATATATATATATACATATATATATACATATATATGTGTGTATTTATAGACACAATGAAACACACACACGCGCGCGCCCGCGCATGTATAATGTTATGTAACTCTAGCTCGTACCTCCTGTGTCGGAATGTGTAGATTCCCGCTTTGTGTGCTTTTGTTTAGTTTTTATTTCCGAATTTTTTTTTTTTTTTTTTTTTGACTGCTAAATCTAACAGTCTATCGCACCCGGATCTCATATGAAAACAACGTCAATAGCCGAGTAAAGTGCTTAACAGGTGACAGCACTTGGTAAAGGGCATACGCATACATACATACATACATACATACATACATACATACATACACACAAACACATAGATACATACATGCAAACATACATACATACATATATACATAGACACACAAACATAGATACATACATGCATGCATACATATATATGTGTGTGCACAGACATACCTAAATATTAGTATTTATGAATATATGTGCGTATAATTACTATTTGTGTGTATGGGTATATATACAAACATATATATACATATATATATATATATATAGGTATATATATATATGTCTATATATATAGGTATATATATGTGTATATAAATATATATATATATATGTGTGTGTGTGTGTGTATGT
>NC_068998.1:48867897-48868652 GCF_001194135.2 Octopus bimaculoides
ATATATATATATATATATATATATATATAGATGTGTGTGTGAGTGTGTATGTGTTTGTGTGTATGTATGTGTGTGTGTGTACGTATATATATGTATACAAAAGTACATACGTACTTTTACACATACGCACACAGACACACACATATATTGTGTATATGTCTACATATGTATTTATGTGATGTATGTGTGTGTGTGCGTGTGTGTGTGTGTGCGGGTGGGTATGTGAGTGTGTGTGTGTGTGTGTGTGTATATGTTTCTGTGTATTTATTTGGTGGTATATCATGTGAAGGAGAAAGAAATATTGAATTGGCAGATGTGTGGGGTAGATATGATGGTCGGGTGTTGAAGGGGTACCTGTATAGATTACCTACAATATAAGAAACCCATAAAATGTTTAGTCTAAGGCCACCCGCCACCCTCTTAATTGCATTACCTTGTAACTGGCAAGGGCTGAAACAGTTTCTCTTTCACCTTACATTATCTACTGGTGTGTATGTATATGTTGGTTAATTATTAATTACGCTATGTATGTCGATGTGAATGTATATATATGTAAGGGTGTGTGTTGTGTTCGTTACAACAAACACAGCCATGTATCCGTATCCACCGTAATGTGTGTATGTATGTGTGTAATTATGTATGTATGTATGTATGTATGTATGTATATTCATACAAATATACGTATATATATATATATATATATATATATATGTATATATATATATATATATATATATATATATATATATATATAT
>NC_068998.1:48869063-48872252 GCF_001194135.2 Octopus bimaculoides
TATATATATACTTGTATACATAAACTCGCACGCATACATACTTACATATATGTGTATATATATGTATGTGTGTGTGTGTCTCTCTCTCTCTCTCTCTATATATATATATATGTATACAAATACATACATACACACACACATGCATCACTCCTCATACATCTTGTATATTCACAGAGTTGCTTGCATACCGTTTAAAAGTAACATCAACGCCCACCGTCGCTATCATCATCACCATTATCGGCCATCATCATCATCATCATAATCCTCATCACCATCATCTTCAATAGCACCACTGACTTCATCTCCATGGCAACCACAACAACAACGACTACAACAATAACAAGAAGAAGAGCAGAAGAATCCAGTTAAAACCCGTTCCAAAAAGAATTTCAACAGTTGAAAGAGGAATATGAGGCGAGTGAAGAATTAATTCTTGTGTTGTACATCTTTGGCAGAACTAGCTTCTCCCGATCGACTGTTTCAAAAGACTTGCTGGTCACTGGATATATATAGGATACATAGCAGCTAGATCTTCCTGAAAAAACCACCATCCGCACTTGGGAGAGTCTTAGGAAATGGTGGACGCGAAACGTAGAGCTTGATGTAGGACGAAAAAAAATAATCGAACAGAACAATACGAAAAAAAAAAAGACAACAGCCAAACAATATCAAAAAGTATACTAAAATATAAAAAAGCCCCAACAAAAACGCAAGCTGATTGGTCATGGCTGGATTGTCTTGATCATTGTCCTGCGAATTCAGAACTGAACAGCAGCAGCAACAACAACAACAACAACACAGACCACCTGATGCATATTTTGTAAACACGCACACGCCTACACACACATACACACACGTTTACACATACACACATACACACATACACGCATGCACATACGCACATACATACACACACGCATATACGTATAAGCATACATATACTCACACATGACGGTTTGGGCCTGAGGTGGTTTATATTGGATCGAAACCGGGTCGAACGGGCTACAGTGATCCGGATTTGTAACGACCAAGCATGAAAACCAGAAGTTGAATATTTTGGATCTCCAGCTGCAGCAAAGACTTCTTCATTTCGACTACTTAGATGCCTTTCGGAAAGGAATGAGTGCCACACATTCACATTTTCTCCCCATGTGGTCTAAAACCTAAGTAAGAAATCAATTTTATTGTTATTATTATTATTGTTCAGTAGTTTTATTTTTATAACGTGCTTTCACTTCACTACCGAGCGCAGCTCTGTGCGCTTGGGTATGTGCTGTGGTTTGCTGTGGTGCTCTTATGGTTACTGTATTGAAAGTGTTTTGCGTAGGATGTGTGCAGTGCCCAGTAGTGCAATTTTCTGTATGTTATATATATTTGTAAGTCCTTGTTGTTATTATTGGGTGAGAGAGCAATGCATGCCATCAAAGCGACACTGGGGTAGAAATATACGAAGCCCAATATACCCATCATGACTACCCGTCTGATAAGGACACACGAGGCACATGCGTCACAACCACATGTGCGTGACATGGCTGAATCGATAGCACGCCGAGCGAAATACTAAGCGACATTTCCTTCTTCTTTATGGTCTGACTTTGAGGTTGACTTTGCCTTTCATCCTCTCGGGATCGATAAAAGTAAGTACCATTTGAAAACTGGGTCGATGTAATCGACTCATCCCCTCCCCCAAAATTGCTGCCTTTGTGACCAAACTTGAAACAATTCTTCTTCTTCTTCTTCTTCTTCTTCTTCTTCTTCTTCTTCTTCTTCTTCTTCTTCTTGCCTTTGCACATCTTCTAACGCTGGAGATGTACTACAGTGTCAGCTGTTCACTACCAGTGAACTAAGGTAACACCTCCTATTTTCCGAGCACCTTCCGGAGTATTCGAGCGGTCCCATTATTATTATTATTATAATTATTATTATTATTATTGTTGTTGTTGTTGTTGTTGTTGTTGTTATTGAGTGAGAGAGCAGTACGTACATATACACACACATCCCTGTGCGTACGATGAGTTCCCATCTATTCGATTTCTTAGTGGACTGCTCTAAATTCTGTAACTCTGTCCCTGAATTGTAATGTTTTCCTCATCCGTGACTCATGCGATAGATACAAATCTCACATAAAGAAGCATACCCTTTTCCTTACTGGTGTACCCGAGCTTCATGGTAGTTCGAACTCATGGCCAGAACCTTCTGAATGACGTGGACAAGCGTATTGCTGTGTCGGCTGAGCAGGTCGAAGATGTATAAATCGAACACAGCCCACAGAGTTACTGACGAGAAAAAAAATCATGCAAATGGGACGAGAGCATTTTCGCGTCTTGGTTTAAACTGAAGATGGTCGGCAACGAACAGTTTGCAGAGCGGAAGATGGTTAGAGTCACGGGGGTGAGGTGGGAGGCTTGCGTTCCTGCTTTGAAGGCGGCTTCGTATCCTTGGGAAAGACCATGGGATCTTGTGTTGGCAGGTATACTGGGAGGATATAGTAGAAGGATGTTGATAGAGTTGCTCTACTGATTAATCACGATATAAGAAAGCCATAATATGATTTGTGTGTGCCTATACTTACACCTGTACGTATATATGAATGTAAAGACATAAGTACATACATAACTTGCATGTATGCATATATCTATGCACGTGTGTGTGTGTGTGTGTGCGCGTATGTGCATGTGTGTGTATGTGCGTGTGTACGTGGCTTTGTTTATTTATTGCTGTAAAATAGCAGTTCATCGAATATATAGTGACGAAAAGAGTACCGGCCATGAAAATGAGAAGTGCGGTCAATACGATCATTTAAACTCTTACACACACACAAACACGCACACGTCAAAAAATGTGGCACAGAATGACGACAAAAAAATTTACTGGATAAATAGAAAAAAATCCACTTAGACGGAAACATACTGAACTCCTCGTCAGATGTCGACCAAATATCATCACAATTTCAGTACATTTATGTATTATACGTACACACATACATACTTACGTAAACACATACATACATATGAATATATCTATGTATGTATGTAGCGTGTGTATGTGCGTGTGTGTTTGTGTGTTTGTGTGTGTATAGCATTCAAATTCGTTCTTCCGCATTCCAAGTTCAAATTTCACTTCCTGGAGGGAGGAGTGAAACTATCTAATATATATATATATATATGTATATATATATGTATATATATA
>NC_068998.1:48872813-48878699 GCF_001194135.2 Octopus bimaculoides
GACCCCTGTTGTACTCTTTCACCACAACTTTCTCTCACTCTTACTTCCTCTTTCTGTTGTGCCTGTAATTCAAAGGGTCAGCCTTGTCACTATGTCTCACGCTGAATATCCCCGAGAACTACGTTAAGGGTACACGTGTCTGTGGAGTGCTCAGCCACTTGCACGTTAATTTCACGAGCTGGCTGTTCCGTTGATCGGATCAACTGGAACCCTCGTCGTCGTAAGCGACGGAGTGCCAACAACAACAATGTATGTATGTGTGTGTGTGTGTGTGTGTAAATTCATACGTCTCAGTGGTGAGGAACCGAAGAAAGAATACTTAATAATGAAGTGCGTTAGCGGATGGTGTGTGAATTATCTATTATGTAAGTAACACTCAGTGTACCGTGGTCGACACCCTGGATTTCCTGCAAGCAGAACAGATCTAATATAATATTCATTAGTCGGTTAGTTTTCTGACTGTATGCCAAAGTATATTGTATATATTTATTTATATAATTATATATCATACATAACCCACATAGAAAACACAATTGCGGGGCTTTTCGTATTAGCTGGATTGGTTAGAAATAACAACTATATCCCACTTAAATCATATTTTACCGTCTTGAAACCATATCTATGACTGTAGTCATAGATATGACTTCAACGATATAATGTCGATGAACGGTCATTAAAAGTAAATGACCCAGCCTTCGGTTTCGACTTTGTGCATTCAGTTGGTCGATCAACCGAACTTCCCGATCATCGAATAAACAACTATATGGCTGAGTATTCCACAGAAACATGTACCCCTTAAAGAAGTCCTCAGACAGAATTATGCGTGATTCAGTGTATTACAAAATTTACACTTTGGCTAACAGTGATAGTCTATTCGGTGGGCTTCCGTGCAGTTTCTGTCTGTTCAGTTCCACTCACATTACTTGGACCGATGGACCGATCCGCGGTTGTGGTAAAATATTCATTCAAGATTCCACGCAGTGGGAACGAAACCGGGACTTCGTGATTATGAAACAAAACATCTCAACCATTCAGTCATCCTACGTCTGTAGACATATGAGTGGGGTGTTTAAGGTTATCACGAATGGCCTAGTTGGAAGCTCAACCTTCCTAGTTCTTTTACAGGGCTTAGAAGAACTGCTGCAGTAAGTGTGTGACTCTGAGAGGGGAATATGTTGAATCAAATCATAATTAATTGATCCTCCTGTGTGTGTTTTTTTCGCTGCTATTTCTAGCGTGTCAAGCAACCAGCCACGTAGTGATATCCTTCTTGTTTTGGCTATTGTGGTTGTCACTGTTGTTGGTGTTGGCGTTGTTGCTGTTGGTGTTGTTGCTGTTGGTGGGTGTGATAGTGGTGGTGGTGGTGGTAGGGGTGCTCTTGTTATTGTTGTTGTTGTTGCTGCTGGTGTTGGTGGTGGCGGTGGTAGAAGTGGTCATGTTGTCGTAATCGTTGCAGCTGTGAAGGAAGGTGACGTTTCTGATGTCATTACTGTTGTTGTTGTCGTTGTTGTTGTTGTTGTTGTCTTCTAATCCTCTTGAACCCAATCCAGTCGACATGTTCTTACACGTTGTAATACCGTAATCTGTTGTAAATTATGTCCGAAGCAATTCTGTACAGTGTGTGTGTGTGTATGTATGTGTGTGTGTGTGTGTTTGCGTTAATTAACCAGCCAGAGCATGAGGGAGGCATCGAGAGAGGGTGGTGTGTGTGTGTGTGTGTGCATTTGTGTGTGTATGCGCGCGCACGTATGTGTGTGAGAGTGATAGAGACAGAGAGAGAGAGAGAGAAATGGATATCGCAGCAAAGATGTCCAGACTTGTCAACATGCCGTTTAATTTCAGTAATTGTGACGACGAAGATGATGATGACGACGAAGATGATGATGGTGGTGGTGGTCGTGGTCGTAGTGGTGCTGACAGTGGTGGTATGAAGGTAGTGGTGACGGTGTTGGTGTGAAGGTGGTGATGGTTGTGGTGACGTTGGTGGTGTGATGGTGAAATTATTTAGCCGCATGAGCGTCGTTTCCAGGGATAACTTCAAAACCCCTATTAGTCATGGAATCTGTCAATTTCTTAAGAGTAGCAGGTTGGATTGCTTCTGCTGCCGCTTTGATGGTCGCCCATAAGATATCATTCGACTTAAATTGGCGTCCAACGGCATAAACATCTTGCTTAATGATGGACCAAAGATTTTCGATAGGGTTGAGATCCGGAGATGCTAACAGCTACACCATCACCCTTTCACCTTATATGCTGTAAGACCCTAGGAGTAAGACCCAAGGAGTGAAAATAAAGAATGTGTAGTGGCTAGCGATCTAGCTTTATTTTCTCTCCTTGTTTGTTTCTGTGTTCCTTTCTGTGGAAGAGCGTAGGCTCGAAGTGTTAAAGACTTTTTCACTTCCCGAGCGTTAAACTAATGCATCTGTTTGTTGTCTACACCACCTGTCTTCGACTTTTTTTTTGTGAATTCTCTCTCTCTCTCTCTCTCTCTCTCTCTCTCTCTCTATATATATATATATATATATATATATATATATATATATACATACATACATACATACATACATACATACACCGAGAAACTTCAGGATGGAAAAGCACCTGGAAGAGGCTTGATTGTTGGATACTGGTAGGATGCAAAGGTTAAAAACTATACGCATGCATCTGGCGGCCCCTACTGGCCCTTTGTCCTCAGTACTTACGTATAATTTCCACCCTTCTTGAAAAGTACGCGTTAAGATTCTTAGAGGAAACTCTGAACACAATTTTTATTATAATGTCCTCACCGTTAACACTATTGCGCGTGGAAAATAAGCTTATGTCCAAGTGAAACGTATTCATGGTTATTTTCATATAAATATCTAGATTTCGTGTTTTGTTTACGTTATATTATTGCGTAGCACTATTTCGGTATGTCTCGGTCTCTCTCTCTATATATCTATTAAGTAGGTAGTGAACAGCTTCACAAAAATACATCACGTTGTGTTTTGATATCTATCTATCTATCTATCTATCTATCTATCTATCTATCTATCTATCTATCTATCTATCTATCTATCTATCAGTCAGTTTAGCATCAGTTAGAATATCGACGAAAGGTATAAACCACACGCAAATGCTTGGCGCTGCAGATTGTATACCACCGACAAGAGAATAATTCTAAAAACTTCTCATCTCCCAGATTTAACTTCTCATTTCCCAGATATTTATATTAAAGGCAAAACCAAGGCATCCTAGAGAAATGAATCTAACAGGTTTCCGTGGATCTTATTTATATCTTCAACAAACAAAAATTATATGTTGACGTGTGCTGAGACCTGCCTATCGACAATAGATAGATATGAGCACTGATTTCTGATGTGATAACAAAATCCACAAACTCTTGTTAGATTCATTAATTCGAGGTGCCGTTGGCTGAGGAGACAAAACGATGTTCAAATACCGAGTCTCCTGGAGTCCTCCCCCTTAATTTAATGAATGGAGTGTGTTGAGTATATATTTGTGTGAAAGAGGTTGTTCTTCAAAGACGAAACACAACAACGGTAAACATATTCGAATCTGCCAGAATGTTTTAAGAATGCATATGCAAGTTATTATGCACACATGTGCGCGCGCACACACAAACACACACATTATTCACTTTGTTAGAGGCATGCGAAACTTTTCATACGCACACACACATACGCTTACACATGCTCATACATATACATATGCACGTGTGTGTGTGTGTGTGTGTGTGTGTGTGTGTGTGTGTGTGTGTGTGTGATTCTAGGTGTACGTAAATCTATGTATGCAATAAAGCCTAGACTACCATCAACTTTCGAGCCTCCGTTCAATGTCATATCAGCTTACATTTCGTAGACATCACTTAAAATTTTGCGCAACTACGCAGAAGACATTAAAATGACAACGACATTTAGCTGGAAGACGGCCAGGAATTCGTGGAACTGTGAATATTTTCAAACTGCGGAGACTCATTAGCGGTGAATGTCTCCGCTTTTAGAGTGACCCGGAAAGGTGAAGAGCACCAACCTGCGTCACTGGACTTGTTTGTGAAAAAACAAACTTCTCGACAGTGTCTGTCCACAAAGTCGAGCTTATGGAAGTGTAGAATGATGATGCTTTGAGAAGGATCAAGTTCTGCCGACAACGTACTAGCGCTTCTCTCTGGTTGATTTTCAGCCGTATCAAGCAAGGCCTCATCATCCACACCAGATAGTCTCCCTGAACATGTTTGTCTTCTAGGCTGGTGTCACTTCCCTTGAATAAACTGAACCAGTTTTATACCATACGTTCGTTGATAGATCTTGGGTCTTTCTCATTGTTAATTTATTTTACCACTCAGTCCTTCTTGTTTTTTTTTTTTCACCAGGTACCTGAAATGACTCTAATTACAATTTTTTTTACAACATTCATTATCAAAACTGTAAAACGAAGATTAAATTATTAATGTTTATATGTTTATATATGAAATGAAGGAATAGACAAATCAGCAACGATTGGACAAGTTGTATCGTTTGTAAAAATCTGAAAAAAACGTTTGTCTCAGCCTGGTATATATACATTTTATTCTATTATATTTAAATTAATCCGTTAACCCTCACGCATATGAATAAATAAAAAATAAAACAATTCCATATATTTAGTCTGTTGGAATGAACGGATAGGTCAACATGCAATTTTTTGTTTTTTGCTCAGAACTTATAAATGAAAATTTCATGCATAAATTGATAATTTATTAAATGAAACAGCTGTAGGAAGAAATGATTATTAATAAATAAATATAACCACTAACTCTTCATTTTCTTCTCTTAATTTAATACGGACTATATATATATATACACCGGTGAGTGTGTTAAATTTTAAGGCACAATAAGAAAATGACTCTCCCCAGACACAACAGTATATATATATATGTATATATGTATATATGTTCATAGAGGGTTTTGGCACCATATAAGATGTATTTCGACGGCTGTTTCTGGAGTCCATTTGTTTACAAGGTATGAATCCATTAATTTCACACTGACAATGTCCCCTTCATCAGGAAATAAGGAAATATATAGCAAGGTTCGAAGAAATATAAGAAAAAGGGAAAAATTAAGCTTTTCGTCGGCTTCTGGATCAGATAACCCTCTATAAACATTACTTTAGGACTCTCAAAACAAATTTATCGTTATTATTTCTCTGACTTTTAAATCCACCTTTAAGATCTCTCACTGCCGTCGATGTATCTTATAACTTCTAATAATTAATTTCAACATTTTTAATCTTGAATTTAATATAGTTTTTAATCGATGTATCACCCTTTATTTATCCATCTCACGTATATTTTGACCTCAAGTATTTCTTATTTCTCTTCTGGAAATTTGTTTTGATATGTTCCTTGTCTGGTATATTTATTGTGTTGTGTATATTTATCATGTTGATATAAATCATAACTTTAGGATGATTATCTAAATTTCGTCTCTTCTTAAACCAAATTATATAACATATGTGTATGTGTGTGGCTGTATACATAGGTGTGTGTGTGTAGATATATATAAATAAAGGATAGATAGACAGGCGTGCTGAAATATGTTGGTGAAAACTGCTAGTTACGCACCTCTATTATTTTTAACATCCCAAGAGTAAGAATGTTTGTTCCCTATTCACATAGCTTTGCCCCATTCACCCTTAGGAACACGTATACTCACATGCGTACACATATACGCATATCCGCGCCCGTACACGCACGCACACACACTCACTCACAGCCAGCCAAACATATACACACACACTCCTACACGCTCGCGCACACCTAAGCTATTGCATAAGAAGTCGGCCTAGTTTGAAATCATTGCAAATACACATACACATACCTGTGTGTATACGTATATATATATA
>NC_068998.1:48879303-48884569 GCF_001194135.2 Octopus bimaculoides
TGCCACCATCCGCCGCCGACCGCATTAACTGTTCTTAACCGTTGCTTCCATTACTTTCAGTAAAGCAGTTCAACGCCTCCTGTTAATAAACATCAATAGTAGACCGTAACATAGGATAGAGATTAGATTACATACGGCCTATTAGGGGTGGTGGTGCCCGTACGTGGACGAGCAGGCTAGAGCTACATGAAACAGCAGCCAAATCTATTTACCTCAAATCTCACGGTGACGTTTTCCGAGTAAAAACAAGAACGAGAGCAGTAGCAGCTTCCGCCACCACCACCACCACTACCACCACCACCACCATCATATGTATGCCTCAGTGTTTTTGTTTGTCTCTTACTGGTGTTTCTTTGTTTACGTTCCTATAACTTACCAATTCGGCAAATAGATTTCGACGGGATGAATGCCGCATTTAATATAAGTCCTGGGGTTTGTATTTGTTCGGTTTAAATCCTTGAAGGCTTTGCTGTAGCATGGCCGTAGTCCAGTGACTGAAACCAGTTGAAAAATAAAAGACTTGGTGCAGATGGTCCCGGCTTATGGGACGTAACCACGCATTTCTCTGTGTATATGTGTGTATATATGTATATGTGCGTGTATATGTGTATATGTACGTGCGTATGCAATAACGCAATCACCCAGTCACGCCTTCTGCATAGATAACAAGTAGTTAAACCGCAGCTGACGTAGTTAATGTTGTGAACCAAGATATTTTCGTTTTATCAATTTATACCCTAAACGAAGAGAAACAATCATTAAATTAATGATGATATTCTTAATCAGCAATAACAGAGGAAACGATGTCTAAATTTTAGATAATAAAAGTTGAATAAAGTAAGATGTGAGTGTCGTTTTCCACCGTACGGTGACAACTTTAGACATGTTTCCGCCTGATATAACTTCATCAGTAAAGCATAATGTTCCCGCCTTGCTAGATCTTAAGATGACTAGAAGACGTAACTATCTTACTATTTCCCACGCTGTCGGTCACTCTTCCCCCTCTCTCTCTTTCTATGTGTATGTGCGTGTTTGTATGTATGCTTGTGTTTATATGTGTTGTGTTGTTGGCACTCCGTCGCTTACGACGTCGAGGGTTCCAGTTGATCCGATCAACGGAACAGCCTGCTCGTGAAATTAATGTGCAAGTGGCTGAGCACTCCACAGACACGTGTACCTTTAACGTAGTTCTCGGGGATACTCAGTGGGACACAGTGTGACAAGGCTGACCCTTTGAATTACAAGCACAACGGAAACAGGAAGTAAGAGCGAGAGAAAGTTGTGGTGAAAGAGTACAGCAGGGTTCGCCACCATCCCCTGCCGGAACCTCGTGGAGCTTTAGGTGTTTTCGTTCAATAAACACTTACAACGCCCGGTCTGGGAATCGAAACCGCGATCCTATGACCACGAGTCCACTGCCCTAACCACTGGGCCATTGCGCCTCCACATGAGTTTATATATAAACATGGAGTAAAAGTACACAATACATAGAGTTAATAATGATTTCATTTCCTACAGCTGTTTCAGACCCATTGTCGAATGAAATCCCCAGCAGGTCGTAATCAGGCTTGCTATATTGGTTGCAAAATTAAGACTTTCAGTGACCAGTTTATTTGCTCTGTCTTAATGTTCGTAAAAGCACAAATATGCAAATTAAGCTATCCACAACAGCATTAGTTTGATTCATGATTGCTTTATATAGCAGCTGACTATTCTATGCAAGAAAGTGAGTTCATCTCCACTGTGAGGCATTCAACACACCGCAAAACGGTGTCTCGCAGCTCTACACCTCTAAAACACACAAAGAATTTATTTACATTCTTGTAATTTCCTCTCACAGCTCGGCTTTCTAATACATACGTACACGCAAACCTAAACTTGCGCACACACACACAAGTACATATACATGCACACACACATATGCATACACATATACATATGCATACACATATACATGCACACACACATATGCATACAGGCGGTGAGCTGGCAGAAACGTTAGCATGCCGGGCGAAATGCTTAGCGGTATTTCGGTTGCCGCTACGTTCTGAGTTCAAATTCCGCCGAGGTCGACTTTGCCTTTCATTCTTTCGGGGTCGATTAAATAACATAATCGAATCAATCCGTTTGTCTGTCCTTGTTTGTCCCCTCTGTGTGTAGCCCCCTGTGGGTAGTAAAGAAATAGCACATATGCATACACACCTACGTACTCCACGGGGCACATCATGATTAGTTTTAGGAATGTATTTTTCGCCAAAAGTACGCAACATCTATTCATGTAATCATGAGTTATTTGGGAAATAATAGATGAAAAGCATAAACTTCTGATACATGATATAAAGGAAATATATGTGGTCTTACCTCATAGCTAGACTTCCGTTACAAAACCTCCCCCCTTCACATTCTCACTTCCTCTGTGTTCATATGTGTGCATATACATGCAAATAATATTGTGTATCTCTCTCTCTCTCTCTGTATATGTATATGTATATATATATATGAACAAAAATTTGGTGTTTAGATAGAGCAAGTAAACTAACCACTGAAAAGTCTTAAGCGGATACGATCGCTTACGAGAGAGTAGAAGCAGTTGCGCGAAAACTCTCACTTACTCTGGTTGCTAAGCACTGCATGCTACAACTGTTTGGCTGACATTATACGTAAAATAAAATAACAAGAAAAATATATACTGCGCATGCACTGAACATATTTTGACAACCGTATGAACGAATCATTAAACCAGACGACAAAACAATCTAATTTTGCTGTTGAATATATTGGGTCATAAATCAAGAGGAGATTATTTATCTATGTAGACGTTGCCGATCAGTTGAACGCAAAGAACTGCCTATACAGAATTGGGAGCAACGGCCATAAACAAAAACATCTACTTTGTCAAACGAACTAAAGAGAGCTGATCAAGGGAGGCAACCGTTATAAGAAGCATTTTTGGAGAGAGCTTTTTTTAAAAATTATTTCTATTCAAGAATAATAATATTTACAATGTCTGCAGATATGAATTTTATAAGGTGAGTGTCTTTCTCATATAATGTCTCCCAACATAAGTGCACATCCATCCATCCATCTCTGTCCATACATGTCCATACATACATGGTAGCATATGGATAAACACACACACACACGCACGCACGCACGCACGCACGCACGCACACACACACACACACACACACACACACACACACACGCGCGCGCGCGTGTATATATACATGTATTGAAACATACAAACAAGTATACACGTATGCGTACTTATGAACATAAATGTATATACACATGTACACACATGCATATACACAGCACATACATAACCACACACATACATATATATATATATATATATATATATATACACATACATGGATACAAACAAGCATACATAGAGACATACACGCAACCATGTTCACATATATACTTACATTCATGCACACATTATACTTACATATATTTATATACAAGCGCACATGTTTGCATGTAGACACACGCTCACATACGTACATACATACATACGTATGTACATGCATACATACATACATACCCTGTTGTTGATGTTGAAATTCCAAGGAAGGAACTTTGGATCTAGGTTAGAAACCGGTTCTTTCTCTATTGGCAAGAAATCTTGAAATAAACTGAATAATGACATACATACATACATACATACATACATACATATAAATATCCATACAGTCATTCATACACTGGTGCATACATTGTCTGCTACGATCTATGTGTGTGCTTTTATGCACCAAACGACTATATGAGAGAATCACTCAAGGATAATGACATAGTATTCGGTGTTCTAAAAAGCATTCACGTTAAGGTGGATGTAAAGATTACTTTTTGGTACTAATACTGTTTTCGTCGCTAATAATATGTGAAGGCACATGGCTCAGTGGTTAGAGCGAAGGGTTTTTACTCGCGAGGTTTGAGTTCGATTCCCGGATTGGTCTGTGTGTTGTGTTCTTGAGCAAGACACTATTTCACGTTGCTCCAGTTCACTCAGCTGTAGAAATGAATAGCGTCACCACCGGTTCCCAGCTGTATAGACCAGTGCTCCGCAACCGGTATCCGCGGCACACTGGTGTGCTACGAGACGATGTTAGGTGTGCCGCAGTGTAACCCGAATATAATTTTGTTCCTTATACTTTTAGTAATATTTTTAGTTCAGGTGTGCCACCAAATTTTGAAAAGAATATAAGTGCACCGCAACTGAAATGCCGCGGCACGCTGGTGTGCTACGAGACGAAGCTAGGTGTGCCGCAGTGTCACCTGAATATAATTTTGTTCCCTATACTTTTAATTATATTTTTAATTCAAGTGTGTCGCCGAATTTTGAAAAGAATAAGAATGTGCCGCAACTGAAATGCCGCGGCACACTGGTGTGCTACATGACGATGCTAGATGTGCCTGAATACAATTGTGTTCCCTATACTTCTAGTTATATTTTTAATTCAGGCGTGCCACCGAATTTTGAAAAGAATAAAAGTGCGCCGCAAGTGAAAGGTTGCGGAGCACTGGTATAGACCCCCTACTTTTCCCTCGGATAACATCGGTGGCATGGAGAGGTGGGACTGGTATGCATGGGTGACTGCTGGTCTTCGACAAATAACTTTGCCTGGACTTGTGCCTCGGAGAGGAACGTTCTAGGTGCAATCCCATGGTCATTCGTGACCGAAGGAGTTCTTTACACTATACACAAACATAAAAACCCAATGAAAAACTTACAGCTCTTATATCCAGATTTTCACCTGTACAAATCATCATAGAAAAACTGCGCTATGTAAAAACTTATTTGCCTTGAATCCTTGTATTTTTGAAGTTCTTCAAGAAAGAACCAGCCAAAATGATTCACATTCTTCAATTGAAAGTATGGCAAAACTTTGTAAAACATTCCTGGGATTCTCCATTTGAGATTGCCTGGGTTAAACACAGGCACAAAAACAATCACATGCATACAAAAGAACACACACACACACACACACGCACACACACATACACACGTAAGCAGTAATGGAGCATACACATACCTGTGCTAAAGTGAGATACCTTCGCACTAAATGACTGCAAGCTTACCTATACAATTATGCTTATATGCTCATCATGGCTTATTCAGTTGGCCACGACCCTACCGACGAGACAGGCTTAAACAAAAGGCAATTGTTACTATTTCTGAAAGGAAAAACACTGAAATAAACGCTAATGAAAACTTGCGCGCGCACACACACACACACACACACACACACACACACAC
>NC_068998.1:48884907-48885509 GCF_001194135.2 Octopus bimaculoides
TATACATACATACATACATGAATGCATACATACATGAATGCATACATACATACATACATACATACATACATACATACATACATACGTACATGCATGCATGCATGCATACATACATACATACATACATACATACATACATACATACATACAGGTCAATCTAAAAAGAGTCTTTATGAAACTGCAGATCATTTTTGACTTCCCCTTATATGTGTGTGTGTGTGTGTGTGTGTGTGTGTGTGTGTGTGTGCATGTGTTAGTGGGTGCATGAATATATACATACACATACACACACACTCGCAGACACACACATGCACATATATACATATACATTGCATATCCTTTAAGTTCGTTTTCAGTGCGCAAATAAAAGCTCCTATGTTAATATGTCGGTTACGGCTTAGCGATTCCAACTTCCAACTGCCGTTTTAAGGGATCGCAACGAGCTATGCTGATATAATAATAATAATAATAATAATAATAATAATAATAATAATATATATATATATGTATGTATGTATGTATGTATATATATGCATATATATATATATGTATATATATATATATATATATATATATATATATATATATATATATATATATAT
>NC_068998.1:48885533-48887701 GCF_001194135.2 Octopus bimaculoides
ATATTTATTTATACACACACACATACACATATATATGCACATATATATATATATATATATATATATATACATACATGCGTAGATATATATATATATATATATATATGATATTTACGACGTAATCTATGATGAAAGAAATATGAGAAAGATATAGCATATAATTTTTTTTTTGTGCAGGGATTCCTTGAGACATGTAATTCATTTTAAGGGTTACACAAGGGCAAAAAGGTTGAGAAATACTGCTTTAGACCTTAAATGTTTTAAGTATATGTTTGCGGTTTCGTTGAGCTCAGTGTTTTCTTTCACTTTTAGATAACCCAATTGCTTTTTAGATGTCTGGTGAAAAGAAAGCTCAAAGTCGCGGACTGAGCGGGAAGTGTACATTTTTTGGTATCATGATCCAGTTCTTCTGTGGGTTTTGGTGGTTGATTTTTAAGGAAATGATGGATATGAGTATCTGCTTGATGTACCAGTGTGGGTTTCAGATCAATATAGTGAGATCAATATATTGTTTGAGATCAATATAATGATATGAGAACATTGTGTAGTTTGACCTTTACTTATTTTTTTGAAGGTTAACATCTTCAGTTTTATTAACAACGTATTTTTTCAGGAAGAAAAGATTGATTTCAAATTTTGACAGCAATTTCGGGACGGGGATAAGTCGATTACATTGACCCCAGTGCATAACTGGTACTTAGTTTTTCGACTTCGAAAGGGGTGAAAGACAAAATTTAACCCGGTGTGTTAACGATTCTTCAGATCAACGCCTTAAAAGAAGACACAATATCAAAAGTATAAAAAGATTAAATTACCGAGAAACCGCCCCACCCCCGCCGCCTTAACTATCTCACCAAAAAAAATAAAGAAAAACAACAAAAGCGTGGGGTGGGGGATTATGCAACAGAAGATGGTGGTGTTACGTCGGTAACGGATTGCAGAGCTCAGAACAAATGACGAATTTAGTTGCTCCTTGCGGACATGATTGTAAAAGCGCTGCCTTTGAATGATACTCGACTTGCAAAGGCGCTACCTTTGAATGACCAAATGACCAGCAACACACACTGCAGCAGACCCACCCCGCCTCGCGGTGCTCGTTTCTCAGAGGAGGTTATTTATTCTCAACACTGTTTTACTCTAAACGCCGTTTTATTCTCAACGCCGTTTTATCCCCAACCCCGTTTTTACTGCTTTTAATTGCGACAAACATTTGTCATTTCATAGATTTATCAAAAGATGATGGTTTTTACGTTATTTCCTTATTTGGTAGTTTGATGCTGAGTGAAGGCGCGTGGCTTGGTAGTTAGGGTATTCTGCTCACGGTCGTAAGGTCGTGAGTTCAATTCCTGGAGACGCATTGTGTCCTTGAGCAAGACACTTCATTTCACGTTGCCTCAGTTCATTCAGCTAGCAAAACTGCATTGTACCTGTATTTCAAAGGCCCAGCTTTATCACATTCTGTGTCATGCTGAATCTCCCTGAGAACTACATTAAGGGTACGCATGTCTGTGGAGTACTCAGCCACTTGCATGTTAATTTTACGAGTAGGCTGTTCCGTTGATGAGGGTCAACTGGAACCCTCGTTGTCGTAACCGACGGAGTGCCATTTAAGTTTGATGCCGAGACTTTAGCGTTAGTTCTAAGGGGTTTGGGTGTGTTTGCGGATGTATCTAGTTCTTATTAACAACTTTATCTACCACTGATATTAATTAGGGTCGTATTTCTATGTTACTTGGGATCCTTTTATTTTACTTGTAAACTATGTTATTTAGATCCTTTTATAATTATTTGTTTGCCTGCCTCCACTACAATATTTTTTCTTGTGACTTTGAAATGTTAAATTTAAAAAAGAACCTTGATTTCAATTCTTGATAGAATTCTCTCCATTGAATGATTCTCGAAATTTCTAATGACTTTTCAGTTTTCTTCATTCAATGGACGTGATCTGGTGGTCACCCTGACCACTAGATCACATCCATTGAATGAAAAAAAGCAGAAATGTCTTTAGAAACTTCGAAAAACATTCAATGGAAGGATCAAAGGTTGAATTCCTCCGTCTTGCGGCGCATTCTGTCCTTTATTGCATTGCTACAGTCCACCAAGCTGTCACGAGGCACTAGTAAAGCCCTCTCTCTCTCTCTCTCTCTCTCTCTCTCTCTCTCTCTCTC
>NC_068998.1:48887862-48889646 GCF_001194135.2 Octopus bimaculoides
GAGAGAGAGAGAGAGAGAGAGAGAGAGAGAGAGAGAGGGGGGAGAGAGAGAAAGAGAGAGAGAGAGAGGCACTAAAATAATTGGCAAAAGCATGGTATATGTTAAGTAAACTTTAATAACTCGCAAGTGACGGTCGGTTGTACTGTACCGTACTGTATTTCAGACTTCGTCACTAATATTCCAATGTGCACTATCTTGCAGACTTAGTAATTACGCAGAGACTTCCTTGCCAGTTCGTCATGGGAGGTGTTAAACAAGTTGTCGCGTTAGGCCTGGTTTTCTCGGTTTTCGACTGCAAAAATTACGATCGTTTAGAAAAGCGCTTTCAGTTTTAAAAATATTCCATCTCCAACTAGTTGTAATCCGATACTAGAAATATTTTCTGTTCCACCTGTAATCTATTTACTCTGTCTCAAATGAACCAACCGTGCACTTTTAGATTCCTGTTAAAATACACTTTTACCAAAATATTACTAAAGCTGTTTATTTTATGTTTCACCACCAAACTGCTTATATGTATGTATGTATGTATGTATGTATGTATGTATGTACGTGCGCACGCACGTATGTATACATGCTTGCTTGTGTGTATGTATGTATGACGTTTGTATGTATAGTGTGCGAAGGTGTGTGTAATATTTATACATACACACATACATGTATGCATTTACATATATAAGATTTATAAAATATATATTATACATATTTAATATGTATGTTTATGTGCATAAAACACTCATCCACACTCACAAACATATACACACACATATATACAGATGGGATTGCATGACTGAGCAGCTCGCTTCATAACTACGGGGTTTCAGGCTCAACCTCCGCGTGTGACACCTGAGGCAAGTGACTTTTACCAATGCCTTTCTAATGAAATTGGCAGGTAAAAGAAATAGGATGGGTTTGTTGTTTGCATTGTTACATATTTCGATATTGCATCATGGCCTTCGTCAGTAGCCTTACTACGCCTGAATAACACTTAACCAAGCCAAGGCTTCGTAAAGGATTTCCAGTTCTTGAAGTTTCTGTGACACACAGACACACACAAATAAATGCTTGTATGTATTTATATGTATTTATGCATGTATATATGCATGTATTTATTGGTATAACATCACCTTTTGTTTCCTAGTGAAGAGACGAAAAAACAATTCTCTGAACTTCTTGAAATTATGCATGACCCCATCTTAGTTCTGTATCACCTCTACCTTATAGACATTAAACATGCCTTTAAAATTACCTTAGTTATATACGAATTATGATGTTTTATACGACAACGTAGTGCATATACCCTGAGATATATACAACGTTCTTGTTTATCGTTTGTGTATATTATTAAGCCAACTGTGTAAGTCAGAGGCCTCTAATTATCCCCTTAAATGTAGCTGTTTAGATCTGATTCTAAGTTACGGTTGATGTATCTTCTCTGTTTGTTTGGTGTAGTGTTGAACAAGCTACTTGCTAGCCACAGCTATAAAAGGCTGGTTATCCGAGTAGCTCTGCATTGAGTTACGTGCCGAAGGGATCATACTGAAGAGAACAATTCTTTGAATAGATTACATGGTTTCGTAATCATAAGTTTTCTACCATATCTGGTTTGCATCTAATGAATCTTGCATTGTTGCCCTCCCATCTCACCTCTTTTCAGATTTGCTTAGCTGAGCTGTCTCGTGAAATGATTAAACTGATGCTCTTACGGAAATTAATTTTTCTGTCTTGTCAAAACTTGTAAGCACACGCACACACACACACACACACACACACACACACACACA
>NC_068998.1:48889862-48894437 GCF_001194135.2 Octopus bimaculoides
TATATAAGAGACACTGGGGGTGCGAGGGTATTTGAGGACACTTAATTATCAGTCTATTATTTTCTTCCAAGCAATTAAAATGCTTTTATTCTTTTCAGATCCCCCCTGGAAGATAGAACGCTAACACAAGATATGAAAGGACATGCAGCCATTGTTAGCATATGTATGAAAGTCAAAGATTTAGAAATTGCCAACTTTCTTAATGCCGCAAGAGCTTTTGTAGAGAAAGTTCGGAACGAACTACGAGCCACTGGCGGTAATGTTTCAACTGTAACAACGAGAAAAATATCAAAAATGCATTCTAGACATTCGGCCTCGCAATTCACCCAACGGGTTCGAAACATCATCGATGGTCATCTTGAAAAATCAATGAGGGCTAACGCCAAAAGACTGTCAGAGTGCACTTTCAGAACTGTGCTGCACGAATCCTATGTACTAAGAAGAGGCCCAAGTGATGCCTATAAAGATACACGAAAACCATTTGATCCGTGCGAAGCTGTTACTTAAAATGGTTAAAAAATCCTTCACGAATATGGCCTGATTTGAGTCTTTGATGAGAATAACTTCAACCAAGACTAAAAATCTAACAGGAAAATGATACCTGGTTATGTGTAGATCCTTCTGATGTCGCCATAGTGATTCGCACTGTTTCCAGTAACTGTAATGGTTTTAGGAATTGTGAGTAACAAAGATCATATCATGCTACTACATATCTTTCCACCGGGTCTTAAAATAGCTGTTGCTGGATACTATTATTGAACCATGGATGGATGAATTTCAGAGCAGAAGGCCATACGTGTTTCAACAAGACTAACTATCTTCTCACAAAGCACACGTAACCCAAGAGTGGATTTCAAACAATTTTTAGGATTATGTGTCGTTAAACTTGTGGCCTACAAACTGGCTAGATTTAAATTCAGTTAACTACAATGTTTGGAACGTTGTTGAAAGTGAGAGTAATTGATATCCTGACAATAACATAGCTTCATTGAAGTCTGCCTTTGTCCAGGTGATGTCTGAAATAAATAAGGACCATTTAGTATAGGCATGTCAACGATTCCAGTCCCGTGTTGAAGCAGTCATCGAAGCTGAAGGCGGATCCATAGAAATGATCTTATAAGCTTATCGAAAACAAGAGCACAAACTTTTATTAAAATACCATTGATTTTTACAAGACGAAAGTTGCTCTATTAAATTACCACACATATCCTCAAATACCTCTCGCACCCCGTTTTGCTGTCGGTTCTTCAGGCAGTATCGACTGGATAAGATGAACAGACCACTTCCCCAAAACGGTAAATAGTTCAACAATGAACAGCTGAATGATGAGCACCTATGATTAACTGAACGTCTGTTTGCATCGTGATTTGTACAGGCTTAAGCCATGACACATTAGAAAAAAATGCATGGAACTGTAAAGGCAGTTAATAGTTAAGGACTGACGTGGAAATGCCATTGCCCGTCTTTGAAATCATTACTTTTAGAGTGGGAAATGGATTGTGGCGGGTGAGTAGCGGATCATTAACTGCATGGTAGTCACGGCTCGGGGGAGATAAATTGTGAATTGAGGCATGTTTATAATTGATGAAATCATGAAATGATGAAATGAGATGGCGTACAAAGAGGAAGTTTTTTTTCTACATTTAAACATTAGTTGGGTCGCTGTAAGTGTTGTAAAGATCCTGGTATAGCTGAAGATGAAGTGAACTGAGTTATGTTTATATCTTGTGAGATAATGTATGAGGAAATATGAGGTTGTTTGCCAGGACGACTTCACCATTGAAAAACTTTCATAAACGGAGTACCGTAGTGGCCACTCGCTACAACACAAAACAACGTAATACGAGCTGCCTCATACGAAGTTCATGCTACATAATTCCAGATGCCAAATACAAACTCTAAAGGGAAAATTATATCAGTGACATTATATTAGAATATAAAAAAGTTCGGCATAAAACTTCATAATGCAAAATTTCAGTAAATAAAATTTCGGGATAAAAAATTTCAAAATACAAGTCTTCGGAATATAAAATTTCTGTCTACTGAATTCCACTCAAAAGTGTTTGGTGGCCCCGAATGCATGGCTGAAAGTACTTCACTCGCTGAAGGTTTCTCGCAGTAAAGTCAAACCCGAAATCGGGTAGTTGCAAAGCGAAAACAACGACGACAGCAACAATTATTGTTTAATTTGATAATGTTTTTGTCATTAATTAACCTGTGCTTCACTGTCTAATTTACCAATGTTTAAACATTTTTATGAAGAAGAATGCGACCATTGATCAACCACGTTACGTCGCAATTATTCCAGTTTACCAGTTGACCATGT
This sequence comes from Octopus bimaculoides, assembly GCF_001194135.2. Classification (NCBI taxonomy): domain Eukaryota; kingdom Metazoa; phylum Mollusca; class Cephalopoda; order Octopoda; family Octopodidae; genus Octopus; species Octopus bimaculoides. The sequence goes on from NC_068998.1 coordinate 48,892,189, forward strand.
TTTGTTTTACAATTTCAGAAGCCATCATCTGTTGCTATCCCAGACGTCATCGCCATACTTCACGGAGCAACCACTAATACCGAGCGTTACCGACTATACATCCCCGTTTTCGAAGGATTATCATTCATCGGAGTTTTCCACTTTGTCCCCTCTTCCATCTCCGTCACAACCATCCCCAAAACCATCATCATCAACACGGTCATCTACATTTTTTCCCTCGCATTCATCTACATCATCTGCTAGAGGATGTGCAACTTCCACATCGTCGACAGCCACAACATATTCGAGGTCCACAACAGTTGATAAAAAACCGGAAGCAGAACCAAAGCAAAGTCGATTTCTTCCAGTCATATCCAAAGAAAAAAGAGCCGAAATGAATATTGTAATATTTAACCAAATCGCTGAGATCACTCAGTATTTGTATCTTTGTGCTGCTGCAGCAGTGTCTCGAGAGAAGGTTCGCTCACTTCAAATCACTCATATCATAAACTGCACCCTCGATGTTCCGAACTTCAAAGGTGAAAATGTTGCATGCGTCAATATCCAGGTAGATGATTCTTCTCGGGCACACCTCGGCATTTACTTTGATCGTTGTGCTGACATGATTCGTCAAGCCAGTTTGAAAAATGGTAAAGTTCTGGTCCATTGTGTGGCTGGAGTTAGTCGGTCGGCTAGTCTTTGTATTGCCTATTTAATGAAGTACGAAAGGATGAGCTTACTGCAAGCTTACAAATTTGTAAAGAGGAAACGATATGTGATTCATCCGAACGTTGGATTTTGGCAGCAACTGATTGAGTATGAAAAACGGATCTTCGGTCGAGCAACTGTGAAAATGGTTTATTCTAATGTGGGTATGGTTCCGGAAGTCTACATTGATGAAGAGAATGAATTACTTCGACTTCAACAAAATTCACGCCATCGCTAAACATGCCAACAAGTTTTATTTCTTTTTTGACATCTTTTATATATAGCCTATATTTATTATCGACTGAGTAGATCACTAGTCGTATCTTCATCTTTACTCGTTTTGGCTTCCGTTTCTGAACAACAGTAATAATAATAATAATAATAATAATAATAATAATAATAATAATAATAATAATAATAATAATAATAATAATAACAAAAACAACAACAAAATACAAAAAAGAATACTAAGGAAATATAAATAAAACTTTGGACGAAAATAATTCTCACACATCTAAAGATATCCACGAAATAGATTTCAGTCGAGCACCTATGAAAATGGCTCATTCTAGCTGGGGTATTATTCCAGAGGTCTATTTTGATGAAGAGAAGAACTACTTCGACTTAACGACTTTCATGCCATCGTTAAAAAGACATCAATAACTCCTATATACATACATATATATATTTAGTGTTTTTATATTATCTATATTTATTAGCACTTGGCAAGTTACTTGCAATAAATTCATTCTGAATTATTTTTGCCTTCGTTTAAATTTGCATATTACCAAAAAAACAAACAAAAAATACTAAATAAAATATTATACGGGATAAAAATTATCCTCACGCATTTATAGATATATACAAGCGATACTTGCTCTCTCTGTTTATCTATATTAATCTGTTATTGTTTTGCTATGTCCGGCCTACCATCTTGAAAGGTTTAACTAAATGATATCTTATCTGTATTTGATTTTCTCTCAATCTGTATCTCATTGTATTAACTCGTTGTTTACTTTTCTAAGCCAAGTCTACTATGGGTGGTGGGCACTCCATCGGTTAAGACGACGCGTGTTCCAGTGAGCTCACATGCAAGTGGCTGAGCACTCCACAGACACGCGTACCTATAACATAGTTCTCAGGGAGATTCAGCGTGATACATTGAATGTAATAAGGCTGGCTCATTGATTTACTGGTACAACCCATTTTTGCCAGCGGAGTAAACTGGAGCAACGGGAAACGATGCGTCTTGCTCAAGGACATACAATGTGCCGCTAGGTATTGAACTCAAGTCCTATGTATGGCGACTTTTGAATCACCCTGTATATATATATATGTCGCCATGATAGATCGCTGACCACTACATTTAAATTTCTTTTCTCCTTGTTTTTCTCCTTATTTCTATCTGTTGGAGAGCGTAGCTCGAAACGTTAAAGACTTTCTCTATTCCCGAGCGTTAAACTAATACCTCCTTTTGTTGTTTACACCACCTGTCCTCGTCTGTTGTTGTTTTTTTCTTAAATTCTCCCATATATATATATATATATATATATATATATATA
>NC_068998.1:48894492-48896210 GCF_001194135.2 Octopus bimaculoides
AGAGAGAGAGAGAGAGAGAGAGAGAGAGAGAGAGAGAGAGAGAGACCGATAAAATAAGTACTAGGTTTACGAAGAATAAGTCCTAGGGTCGATTTGTTCGACTAAAGGCGGTGTTCCAGCATGGCCGCAATCTAACGACTGAAACAAATAAAAGAATATATTTTCAATCATACAAAACCAAGTCTAGCAACAAACTTTAATTGTAAAAGAAATATATTTATTTACAAAACGAAATATATTGACACACTTTAAATGTAAGCGATATGAGTACAGGAGGAGATAAAGTGATGAGTTGGTTGAAGGGTGCTGTCAGAATCGTTAGGAAACCGGGCAAAATTCTTGACGGCGTTTCGTCCGTCTTTATTTTCTGAGGCTGAGTTCAACTTTACCTTTCATCTTTTCGGGGTCGATAAAAAAAGTACAAGCTGAGTTCTGGGGTCAATGTAATCGACTTTCCCCTTTCCTGAAATTGCTAAGCTTGTGCCTAAATTTAGAACCAATTGCAATAATAATAATAATAATAATAATAATAATGATAATAATAATAATTCTTTTATTTGCCACCAGGGCGACGAACATTTAGGGAAAGGTTTGAGGGGGTAATCTCAAATGATAAATGGTAGGGTGAAACCGATTTCAAGTTATTTCCAAAGGTAATTTGAAATCGATTTCGCCCTACCTCCCGGTAATCTGTATGCGATTTCAGGTCACCGGGGCTGGGGTAAGTTGAATGGGAAGTACTCTGAAATCGATACACTGACTGTCTATGCCTGGAGTTCAAATCCTGTCGAGGTCAACTTGGATTTTTATTCTCTGAGTTGTTAAATAAAACGCCATTCTACAATCTGGGTTAATTCTGCTCTTATTCTTCCTGCGTGGATTTCGTTTCTTTTTTCTTTTTTATAGACGAAATTTTCTGTGGTCAGACCAGGAGAGAGATGGGTTCCATCAGCTGTATAAAGATCCCCAAGACATATCATTTGTCACCCTGCAACTTCATGAATGAGTTGAGAGCCCAAGACAAGGTAACACACACACATACATGCGCTGACAAGCTTTGGCACGGCTTTTTGTTCTCCCAAATTTCATTTAGGTGGCCTTAGCCAATACAAGGCTACAGCAGAAGACACTTAACCAATGGGAAATAAGATGTGCTGGAGTAAGGCATTTTTATAGTAAATTGGTAAAATGTTTTACAGTACTTATGTTCTTGTTGCCTGTGGAACTCTTTTCTGGTCCTGAGGAAAAAGGTAAGTCTTTGTGATGCAGTAATTACTCTGCAGAACATTTGAGATCGTTAAAAGAACTATTTAGTAATGACAAAGCCTAGAATCTGGTTGTTGCTTATCTACATAGACTGAGGTGAACCATGTTTTGTGTTTGTGTGGTGGAAGGAGGAAAATGTTTTGATCTGATGAAAGGATGTTCTCGAAGTCTCCGTCTCCGGACTCAGTGATGGTGTGCTGTGAAGCGTCTAAGATTCACAGAGATGGCGCTTGAGTATGGAAGGGAGGAAATTAGTACCATCTTCATTTGAAAAGGGGTTGTTATAGGTAAAGACAATTAGAACATTGTGAGAAGTAAAAATGAACCTTGGGGGTCCACCAGAGTTTATAGAGTTAGCTCTATCTGCACACGCCATATCTGTGCGATCTGACAGAAAACCACAGATCTACGAGGCGAGAGAGAGAGAGAGAGAGAGAGAGAGAGAGAGAGAG
>NC_068998.1:48896651-48903123 GCF_001194135.2 Octopus bimaculoides
ATATGGAGAGAGAGAGAGAGAGAGAGAGAGGAAATAGATAAACTGACAGATAAAAAGGCTGAGGGATGGACGGATAAATCGACTGTTAGATAGAAGGACTAACAGATAAATGAACAGATAGATAGACATAGCGTGTCTCTGTTTGACAGATACAGCTTCTGTCTCTCAACGTTAGACAAAAGACTAAACACCATTGTTGTTCTCTTTCTGTTAAAATACGCTACTTTTATTTAAATTAATGTGGAAACCAATGGAAGACTTATCAAAACAATTTTGTCGTTTTTATATCGGTGCTTGAAACACAAATTAGCATGAGATTTTCTCGGAATACTTTAATTTAATTTATCAGAAGGTTTCTTAACATAAAACCAAGGGCGGGCTCAGACGAATTAGTATCAAAGAAGTGCCGTATTTAAATTTATCAGAAAAATTTGCAAACCAAACTTTTTAAACCTGTAACTGCATTAACGATACCTGCATAAAAGGATGTGCATGGTTTAGTAAAGATTGTGGTTTCAATTGCTGACCGGGCATTGTGTTCTTTAACAAAACACTTCATTATTATATTTATTATATCCCTTCATCGGAGATGGTGTGAGAGGATGGTTAAGCAATAGTTAGTTGAGATAAGATAGGAAATAGAGAGTGAATGTAGAGATATTGTATTTGTAAATCCATTGTTCAGGCAGAATGGTATACATATAATAGTGTAACCATCCTCTCACACCGTCTCTGATGAAGGGATATAATAAATATCCTGGAAACAGCTGTAAGACCTATTTGTAAATGTTCTATATTATACACAGCCTTGGTTTTTTTTTAAATCTCATTACGAAAAGTAAATCCTTATATTCACACGCTGATATATGACCTACGTTGGACCCCTTATTCATATAATCACCAAACTTGGAGCTTAACCTCTGGGTCTAATTGACACCACCATCGCTCATAACCTATCTCTCTCTCTCTCTCTCTCTCTCTCTCTCTCTCTCTCTCTCTCTATATATATATATATATATATATATATATATAAAGCACACATACAGACACACACACACACACACACACGTATTTATGCATTTTTTTCTACTTTTCTTTCAATCTCTTTCTTAATTTTCTTTCAATCTCTCTCCTTAAATATGTGAGTGATAGAAATTTAAGATTTGGCAGCGATAATGGTTTATTTGCGTCAAATGGATATTTCAGATAATACCTCTGTCAAATGAAGATTTTAGATAACACAGTTGGAATCAAAACTATTAATATTTATACTTATTATATAATTATTTACAATAATTTATGATTATTATAATATAATTAATTTTAATCATTATAATGCTTTCATTGATCACTTTGAAAAAAAAAAAAATTCTGGATAAAATTTGTTTGTTGTCAATAACAGTTTTTGTAGATAAGAGAGGCAACTCTGGACTGATGTTCCACCGCCAAACTTAGACGCCATTCTTACAGAAATAATGATGCTAGAATCACGAAGTATATAATATATTTGTGAAAATGTGGAAATTTACCTTATTTAAAGAAATGAAATCACAAACGTTAATTTTTAAACACGTCATCTACATGAGAAAACAATTGTTGATATAGTATCAGAAATCTAATAAAAAAATTTATATGGTTGAGTAGGGACATTATTTCGTAACGTAGTATTATATTCACCCTTTTGTCATCTACAGGAGACTACTACCAGTATGTTTCGGTGTTATCAGCCCTCTCCAGCGAGGAATATTTTACACTGTACATGTAGTAGTAACGAGGTTATCAGTAAATACAAGTAGAAGGTTGTAAGTTTATGTTGTTTTTGTCCCTCGCCACATAATCATTTCTAATTAAAATTTTGATACTCATTATATTAAATATATGAATGCTAACTTAACTATGGTTAATCCAATGGGATGGTGTCTCTGTATAAAGTAACCTCACCAAATATTTTAAAAATTACTTTAAGTGAATTAAGGACCCACTAATAGTTTTTTATAGTGAAGGACCCCAGAGGAAAAGTCGACTCTACACCCAGCACAAAAGTGGAAATGTTTTCCCTTCTGTTATTATCACAGTGGAGGTAAATTGCTTAGTGGTTAAGGTGTTGGACTCATGATCGTATGACTGCGGTTCGATTCCTAGACTGGGCGATGGGTTGTGTTCTTGAGCAAAACACTTCATTTTACGTTGCTTCACTCCACTCAGCTGGCGAAAACGAGTAATTTGAAATTGACCGGATTCTCGTCCAGGAAGTGGGGAATATTTACGCCAAAGAATCCGGAAACCGGTCTTCTGATCTTCTGTCTTGGGAACGACCTTTGACCCTTTTGTCTTATCACATGTGGTTCATCAGTTGTTGTTATGGAAGACTACTCATGACGAAAACCCCTCATTTGACCTACATCGATGAACAGGTGCAATATAACTGGTATAACATTGGGAAATCTGCCTGTTACAATGAACAACCATGCTTATTGGACGTCCTTTGTCTGAGTTCTTTTGTAAGAAAAAGAACTTGTCACAACCACTTGAAGGAGGCAAATCCTTGTGGGTCGTAGATATCACTGTTCTCAACAATAGTCGGTGAGGTACCATCTCTTCGGTTTTCTTCTCTAGAACTTTCTTCATTCGGTCTTTCAGTCAGCTTATCTGTCTCATCGTTGAAGTCTGTCGTATTTACTTAATTCTTCTCTGGTGTCTGAAAGAACAAAAGAAAATGTGGTGTTTATATGTTAATTACATATTAAGCATGGCTATGTCAACCGGAAACATGACATCTGTATACTAAAAGGAATAGTCTACAAAATGGTTACTATAAAGTTTACAATGAAGTTTATAAACTGTGTAGAAAGTAACATACAAAAACACTACAAAAATGTTAAGAAAACATCTATAATTACAATAGGGAGTCTAAAGAAGAATGATGCACATGCGTATACAAGAAATTGCTACCTTATCTCCAAATTGAACACAAAAGGTGAGATAATAACATGAAAAGCGTGAAGAAAAATGACACATTACAATCTATAAGTGAAAATATAACGAAATCTACAGCAATATTACAGAAGTTATAGCAAAAAGGGCAAACATAGAAAAAATGCAGGGAAAACCAGCTAAGATAGACCAAAATAACACTATGGAATGGTCAAGAAAAGGATCTACACAGGAATCTCTAAAAGAAACGGTCTTCAAAAAGGAACACAGGAACACAATGGAGTCAACAGAATAGAATAGCTTGAGATGTGCAAAAAAAAAAAAAAAATGGAAATAGTTCACAACATTATGTCAAAGGTATCTAGAAAATAATTTAAATTTTACAAAAATATTGTATAGTAAAAAATGCAAAGACAGGAAATGAAAACCTACCCAGTCACCATTTGAAGTGAAATTATCATGAATGTATGTAACAGCATGCTGTTCAACTATATTGTCACTACTGAATGAAGGGTAAGCAGATGTATATCGTCGACAGATTTCAAATACTGCAACTAGCTGGAAGAAGAAAAGACAATATATAAATATGTGTTACATGAGGTCTCTCCATACACTTTCTGCAACTTTGCGTAGGCTTCTGGGCAGGTGTCGCCATAACAACAATCACCCGATACGCACCTTCCTTCCAAGCACTGCTGTAAATAGCAGAAGTGAGCTAGAACGGTAAAACTTAGTGCGCATACAGAGCAGAGTTCAAGGAGCTTCACTCTGAATGGTTTAGCTTCGTTACTATAGCAACAGTTCAAATACTTATTGATCAGACCTCGTATATGTATATGTACATCTATCTACTTATATAATAATAATAATAATAATAATAATAATAATAATAATAATAATAATAATAATAATAATAATAATAATAATAATAATAATAATAATAATAATATATCCTGATAATTTATCCTGATCACACTATTTATAGCATTATCACGCGTTTGAGAAATAAATTTATTTTTGTATCTTACAATACATCTCAACGCTTCTAAAAAAGAACAAACTTTGTTTGTTTACTTTCATCGTAAAGTTGACTTTAACGTTAGCGTCTTATGAAGCTACATTTATAAGTTCTAAAATTGCAGAAGAATTCGTTGCTGGGCAGTTTAGTTTAATGGTAAAACACTTGACATGTAATCACAGAGATGTGAGTTCGAGTCTCATGGCTGGCCGGCAACGTATTTTTCTGCATTATATGGATAATTTATCCTGATCACGCGTTTGAGAAATAAATTTATTTCTGTATCTTACATATATAAATAGATATATATATATATATAAGAAGCCTGTATTTCCTCACACTGTTCCACCAGACCTATGCTGTTTGTGTATGTACATGTGTACGTGTTTATGTATGTGAGTGTGAGACAGATTGAGGGGAAGAGAAAGTGAAAGCGAGCGAATCATTTTAAAGTGTGTTAATTTAGAGATTATATAGACCATTTAAACAAAACAAAACGAAAAAAAAAAAAAAACGATTCTGGATAAAGAATCAGAAGTATTTTGTTTTTGGATTTGGTTTGCAAGAAGTATAATATCTTATTTATACACTAAGCGTCTAACAGTTCTAAAGGAGGATAGGAACAGCAGCCTTTAATTTTGAATTTTAAAAAATTAATTTAAAATGGGACATAAGTGTAGATGTTATAAATTTTTCGTGACGTAATATGAAAAATGAAAAAGGAGAATAGATTGCTGTTACCTGTAGACTTCGTTCTGTAATGTTTGATAACAGTTTCTTGGCAGCCTTTTTGAAATTATCATATTCAATCAATCTAGATTCGTATTCACGAACAACGCTGTTGGTATTGTCACGATATTTTCCGTCCAATTCGTCACCCATCCGCATTAAGTTGCGTCCAACTCCCTGACAGTTTGATACATTTAGTTTAGCTGATTTAGGAAAACAATATATTAGTAAGAATGTATGTATGTATGTATGTCTGTAAGTATGCATGCATGCAAATAGGTATACACATATATACAGAAAATAAAATGTACTAGTTTTTGATTTTTTAAAATTTATTAATTCATTCCTAAATATGTAATTTCAGTCAAATTGCTGCAAAATGCAACATTATACGTTCCAAATATTGGTTATTAATGTATAGAGCATTGACTCTGTTAATTTATGTGTCTATAAAAGGTGCAGTTCTCCATTTGTTTTATACAAGACTTCACAGTCCACTGGCCGTGCTGTTTTAAATTATAACAAGGAAAACTGGATATATAAAAAAAGAAGTTAATTATAAAAGATACCCTCAAAAACTCTGTATTGTGTTCTTTAGGATATTTGTCTTTGTATCGACTCAGTAGAACCAACAAGAAGCGTAACTAACCGGATTTTGCTGTTGGGGAGTCAGCTTCCCATTCATCGTAAGTTGAAGTAAGTGCATTACGTAACTTTATATATTCCCGTAGAAGTTCTGGGGTGTTTCCGACAATATAGGCTGGCTGAAGTATTCTGGAATAGATATGTTCAAAAATATCATTCTATATCTGTATGTATGTGTACACATACATACATACACACATACATACACACATACATACCCTGAAATCTTACCCAAAGAAATTGCAAGACTCTACCGTAACATAACATCAGAGGAGAGGATGAATGCATTCCAGCAGAAGACCATGCATGGATACGTTAACAGAAAGCTCCAGGGTGATAACAACATTGACAACCAGAGAAGTCTATCGTGGACAAACAATCGGGTCACCAACTCTCACTTTGAAGGGTATGCCTTTGCTATTCAAGAACAAGAAATAGCAACCAAATTCCTAATAAACAAACGGGACAGAGAGGCGGGCAAAGCGCCACAATGTAATAACCGATGCAGACTCTGTGGAATCAGTATCGAAGATATCACACACATCATCAGCAGCTGTCCAAAAATGTCATCACGGTATTACCTACCTATGAGACATGATGTTGTGGCCAAGACACTGTACAATGAAATCCGCCGACAGGATAACCCCGGGGCTAAGTAGATGAAGACCCATATGAGGTAGAGGCCATTATCACTCACAATATAAAAGAGTATTGGTGGAATGTCCGAATAAAAACCTCAATAAAATGCAGACATAATAGACCGGATATAGTAATCTGGGACAGAGGAGAAACAGTGTACAGTAGTAGAAATCAGCTGTCCTGCGGATGTCAACATCACGCTAAAGCTTAGAGAAAAAGAGAACAACTACGCCGAGCTACTGAGAAATTTGCAGATACTCCACCCAGACTACAAGTTCAGATTCATACCCGTGATTGTTGAGGCATTGGGATATGTAACGAACTGCCTCAACAAAAACCTGGAAAAATTAGGGTTCTCAAAACCTGAAAGAAAAAGGCTGATTAGAAGAATACAGATTCAAACCGTCAATGGAACTGTAAAGATATGTAAAACTTTCCAAAAGTTTAGCACATAAATACATATGCATGCATCTAGACATGAAAATATATACATAAAAACGCATCCAT
>NC_068998.1:48903823-48906217 GCF_001194135.2 Octopus bimaculoides
TATATATATATATATATATATAATTTTTGAAATGGTCAAATTTGTACATTGAGGTGTGGTCTGTACTTTTGTATGAACAAGTTTTCCTTGTTTAGGCATTCTTGTACTGAGATTGAATCTTTGTATTGGTATAATGGGAAGATATGAAAATTCGGTGTTTTATTACTTGCTCATCTGTTGATATGTCCGCTCAGTGCTATCTGCCTGTATTGAGGGAAATGAATCTGTTGTTTATGCAGTGTGACTCTTATTTGAGAATGTTTGTCCCTGCTGGAATGTGAATTCCGAGCCTTCAGTTAGGTATGGGTATGCACCACAATTAGGTCGTCTGCATTTTTTAACTGTTAGTATCGTTTGTATTGAGTAGAGTTTTGCATTTGTTAGGAGTCTTTTGAGTGATTTGTCTTGTCTTTTGCATTTAAGGAGTTTGTGTGTATTTAGGATGCTGTTCATTTTCGGGTCTTGATTGAGCAGAGGGAGATTTTGTATAATTGTGCTGTATGCTTCGTAACTGAATACCAACCACGTTCAAATACATTTCACAGAAGAATGGAGACAAATACCACTAACGCTATAGCAACTTTCGCTGAAGTTACCACAACAATAGCCACTGACACATCTACTGCTGTTGCTACTACTATTGAGTAAGAGTTAGAAGAAAATGAAACACCATTGTGATGTGGCATTTTTATACAAAAAAGCTTGTGATTTTTCAAAACTGGTTTTGTGTTAATCTAATTTATTGCAATTTGTTTTAACTTTTTGTTCATCATGTCTAAGCTGTTTTTTTCCCCACACGATTCAAATTAGTAACTTATTTAGAAAAGAATATATTATCTAAATGATTTCTCATGTTCCTTTGATAAAGTTCTCAATGTATTTCCCTTTGTGAATATGAAATTTCTTTACCTTATATCCACCCATCCATCCATCCTATTTATCCCCAGGAAGCTGGACTGCTTCCTATTGGCCTTGACACATTACCTGTGTCCTTATATTTGCGATGGGGAGACAAGCACCCCCATCCATCCTTGTGTGCGTTCAGGGACATGTTTCTGAGTCATTGCTCGTCATCAGCCTGAAGTAGCAACACCAGCTGGCTGAAGATGCTTGTCAAACCCCCGCAAATATAAGGACACAGGAAATGTGTCAAGGCCGACAGGAAGTGGTCCAGCTTCCTAGGGATAAATAGCAGCAGTATGATTCCCTTATTGGGATTGTCACATTAAGTTGACAGTTGGCACTCCGTCGCTTACGACGTTCAGGGTTCCAGTTGATCCGATCAACAGAACAGCCTGCTCAGGAAATTTACGTGCAAGTGGCTGAGCACTCCACAGACACGTGTACCTTTAACCTAGTTCTCGGAGATATTCAGCGTGACACAGTGTGACAAGGCTGACCCTTTTGAATTACAGGCACAACAGAAACAGGAAGTAAGAGTGAGAGAAAGTTGTGGTGAAAGCGTACAGCAGGGTTCGCCACCATCCCCTGCCGGAGCCTCGTGGAGCTTTAGGTGTTTTCGCTCAATAAACACTCACAGCGCCTGGTCTGGGAATCGAAACCGCGATCGTATGACCGCGAGTCCGCTGCCCTAACCACTGGGCCATTGCGCCGCCACTAAGTTGACAGTATACAACTGCTTTAAAATATTAAGAATTTATAGACAATAATAAGAAATACATATAACCTACATATTAAGAGACAAGGAATTAAAATTAGGGGCATGGAAATGATAAAGGTAACCCGGAAAGAGGGGGTAATAGGCAAGGAAGTAGTGAGGGTAGTTAAAGGTATTCAGACCAAAGAGATTTTATAAGTTTATAATGTTACTGGTGTTATTGCATGTATGATTTTATAGTTCCTAGGGGGTTTAGGGTTTAGTCAAAGGGAGACTTACTTACATAAAGTCACGACAAATATACAGAATATGACCATTTAGGTGGAACATCATAGAAAGGAAAATAATGTAATCACCAAAATAGGATGAAGTCAGACCAGCTACGCAGGGGTTATCATGGGATAGTATTATATATAGCACAGCACATACCACAACACATAGCATATAACATATATGTAATGCAATATAATTGATCATATAACAAAATATCACATGATTTTTTTTATATTTGATACTGGAGGATAAGTTTATAATGAATACGACACCAAATTTAATTTCCACTATGAAAATTCAAGTATGATAACTATAATTGCCAGTTCCGAAAATACTTGAATGTACGGGTTTTGCGGGTAATACTGGACTGACTCGGTGCTTCAACTTAAGTACCTAATTCAACTGAATCTCAGTTATTTACATCCATCCATACGTATATATATATATGCATACATACATATATACATGAATACATACATATATACATACCTACATATATATAT
>NC_068998.1:48907089-48907720 GCF_001194135.2 Octopus bimaculoides
GCTAAAGTCTAAGTAGAAACAGTTATCAAAGAAGGCACTGGAGTAGAAATGATTAACGGATTAGCTCTGAGGGTAATGCATTCCATGCACACGAACATAGCCGCAGATAAATGATTAAAATCGACAAAAGAATAGAGAAATTGATTTATTTACCCATCATCCATGATACTCGATATGAAAGCTTTGAAATTATCAAGTTATAAACAAATTCTTTCGAAGCTGTAGAAAAAAAAAAAAAGAACAAGAAAAGAATATAATGGAGGTAAAAATTAGTTGAAATTATATAAACGAGAATATTTTGTCGTTCTTGTAAAGTTTATTAAATAATTTTCAGGTTTGTTGCTAATTAGTAATAAAAACAAGCAAACAAAAACAAACAAAAGAACACCAGAAAAATTAAATCTAAATTAAAATGATCGTCACTAAGGTGATTCTTGAAATGTTTGTATTTCAATAAGCGCTAAGAGTTATCTCTCTTGAATGACCAGGAATAGTTTTCATTTTAGTATATTTATTGTTTACTCTTACAAGATTATCTCATTTGTAAAATCAACCCAAAATATTAGCCACACCTTTATCAAATTACACCCAACTGTCTTAAATACCTGCATATATATATATATATATATAT
>NC_068998.1:48907730-48912868 GCF_001194135.2 Octopus bimaculoides
ACAAAAAAGGAACGGGAACATAAACAAACCACAAAAAACGAACTTTTTTTTACAGACAACAGAATGAACACATAGGAAAACAGACACACCACATATGGAACTTTTCCTTCATCAGCTGCCTCTATTCTAAACTAGGCATTTCGAAGATGAAGCATAACACGCTCTTAGAATAGCTCTTCTCGCGAAGCAAATTAAGTGAAACCTGCTATGCGGAGAATTCCAAAGTAGCAAACAGAAACCAACACAGGGGAAAACAAACGTTGAGGGCCGTTAGGCCGAACGAGATGAGATACTGAACGCTGTGATGTGACGAACTTGAGCAGAGAGAGATAGCAGTTTGTGTTGCCTTTATGCTAGCTGAATGGAGAAAGAAAGATCTGACCACAGGTCACGTGTGATCAACGAGGAGTGGTAGAGAGAAGAAATTATCACATGACGATTCACAAGTAAGTTTTTATGTTCATGATGTTATCATAATACCATTGGTATTGTGTGGGTGGTAAGTTCCGGGAATAAGCCAGGCTGTTTTCTAACCATATAATTCGGGATCAGCCCCACTGTATGACATTTGGGGCAAATGTTTTCTTCTACTAACCGACCAAGTGGATTTGGTAGGCGAAATCTGAAAAATGTGGGTCGTACACACACACGCGCGCGCGCACACACACACGCACGCACACGCACACACACACGCATACACCACCGTTAGACAACCCGTGTTTTGTCTTGCTTTACGTTATCGTAATCTAGCAGTTTGGCAAAAATGACCGATAGAATTAGTACTGGGCTAAAAAATACTGGGTATCGATTCGACTAAGAATTGTTCAAGGCTGTGCCCCAGCATGGCCGCAGTTTAATAACTGAAACAAGTAAGACATAAAAAGATAAATAGCTAGTAAGATAGATAAACGCAATTAGTGTTGATATATTTACTTACATGGAGCACAAATGATACAGAATCAAAAGAGAAAATGAAACAAAGAAATCATATAATGTCATATCTCGATAGCTGTTTCAGGAAATCAAGAGAAAAACAGACCGAAACAGTGGCTCGTTAAGAGATAAGATAAGTGGAAGAAGTGCAGTCCCAAATCACGAGATAAAAAAAAAATGAGAAGATAAGGTTGGATGCCAGTCTGGTGAAAGTGTACGTCACAGGTAGTCAAAGTACTCGTACACGGACAATAAGATAGTTGAGAATGTGAGTGGTATAAAGAGGTGAATAAGAGATAAGCCTTGAGGCACCGAAATGGGTGTCAGTCGGAGAAGCAAAGGTACAAAGTATAGAGAGTAAAAGCAAGTTGACCACAATGAGAAATTAAAATGTAGCCTCTTTTGTAAACATAAGTTTTACTGCACATTTGTTCATTATGTAAAATCAATATATTTCCATATAACAAACTTTCTTTTTTTCTCTCCATACTTTCCTCCTCCACTTCCTCCGTCCAACTCTTATCTCTCTGATGACACACACACAAACGTTTGTTTTGCGTCACGACTCTCTCTCTCTCTCTCTCTCTCTCTCTCTCTCTCTCTCTCTATATATATATATATATATATATATATATATATATATACACACATACAAAATGTATATATGTGTGTGTGTGTGCGTGAGTGTATTATGTACGTATGCATATATATATGTGTGTATTGTACTGATATGTACTGGCACAACGACGAACACAGAAATTAAAACCAGGTATATTTTTAACTGCTTTAAACATTACCAAAATATCCGCCTTATATATTTCATTAAATTTTAATAAATGAAAATATTTAGTGAAAAACAGCGAATTAATTAGTATTTCGTGTTTCATTTTAATTGGAAAACGAAAAGGTGTGTGTGTGGGTGGGTGAGGAGGCGGGAGGGGGTTAACCAGTAAAAATTATGTAAAGCTTTTGTTTACTGATTTCTTGTTCTTTTTTTTTCCAGGAAAAAGTCTGACCTAGTTCAGAAAGTGACAAAAGATTGAGAACCACTGAATTAGATAACGCTGTCCCATGTAGTCAGCTACTCGAAAAGCCAAAGTAAATAAGATAAAGGATAGTCAAAGCAAAAAAGCATTTACCCATAAACATACTTACTCAGCACTCCCCTGGGGACGGGCTTAAACAATAACAACTAAAAACAACAACATCTCAACTACACTGTTTACATTTGACGGATATCTGTCCTCATCTTGTTTGACGGACAAATATCCGTCAAATGCAGATAATGTAAATAATGTACATAATTCCTCATTTCTTAAATATAGAACTGTAACATCTCAACTGTTTGATGTCTCACTTTTTTGTTGTATCGAACATTAGAACAAATATATCGGACATTACAACAAATATAAACCAAAACTTTGAAAATACCAACCTTTCTTTCGAGCGATAAAAATAAGATATATATATATATGACGGAATGTGAGGAGGTAACGTCTGCTGCTCTCAATGTAAATCCGGTACTGTATAACAATGTACTCAAACGGATAGGTATAGCAGGCAGTAACACAAAGAAAAAGAACAGCAGCAGCAGCAGCGGAAGTAGCAGAGGTTTTCATATTAGCGTGTGACACAGAATTTGCCTACATAAGACGTGCATGAATAAGCAGACACATACCTTATTAATGATGACATATATTTGAATGGAAGTATGTTGTAAAAAGTTTCATTTACGACAGTAGATGTATTCTCTATTTCTTTTTTCTGTCTATTTGACAAAAAATATTCTGGTGGCATACTTGCCAAGTAAGTATTTAGATCGGAGTGCACGTGGAAGACACATTTCTGCAGTTCAAAAACACTGTTGACGATGACTATTAACTTCATTTAAACATTTATTATTTCATTATATGTTGTTAAAGATTCCGTCGAGCGAAATGCGACCTGGTCACTGACAAGATTACACCGCAGCCGTGTCGTCTTGTCAGTAATCAGGTGGCACATTTTGACACCGTATAACAAATTATAAATATTTTGCTAATTAACAGTGTTTGTGAGTTTGTGAATTACTAACAAGTATCTTCCATCCCGCAATCGTCAAAATAAATCCATCTTCCAAAAATAAGCATTGATAAAAAAAAAATAATAATAGTTAAGTTGGTGTTAATATATTTAACGTAGAAAGGAATAAAAAGTTAATTACAAATAAAAATGCAGCGAGGAAATGACAACATTAGTTCGATGACTAATATAGGTTTAACAAGAGCACTCAGAGAGCACAAACCTCCGCCAAGGCAACACTAACGTCCTCTCAACAATTAACCAGAGATGATTTTTAATATGAGAATGTCTAAAATCAACTCGACTTCTCTCACAAACGAGAATACTAAATATGAACCCGACTGCTCTCAAAAATTAACTAAAAACAAAATAGGAAAAATAATCCAGAATCCTTGTCCGGTACTAGATCGATCACAAAACCTAATCAATTCGTACTAGTAACGAGGCCAAACATCCCTGAAAGTTTCATCCGAATCCACCCAGCGGTTCTTGAGATATCTTGTCCACGGACAAGCAAACAAATAAATGCGACTGAAACAATACCTCCGCTTTCTGGAAGGCGGTGGTAATAATTCCGTTAAGTGCAAGTACTAAATTTGCACATATTTCATAACACTTCCTTTGATTTTATAATGAGTGTAGGGTGTAATTTGAGGAAAATTTAGCAGCTTCTTCTAGCAGATCACGCGATCACAAATAGACTCTTTTTAACTGCTTCAATTGCTACATGGATTATTAATACAAATTGTGTGGAATGAGAACTGCGGCAATCAAATGATTTATGAATCCATTATTAATATCATTGAACAAATTTATTGCTTACATCCAAATATCAGTCGATTTCATATGAAAATCGAACTCCTTTATTAAACGCTAAAAGTAGTACATGTAAATTTAAACACTGCCATAAATCAAATGAGGATATCTTCTATATTGACATAGGATTTAGCTACCACTGTCAAAACTATATTAATAGCATTAATAGTTGAGTTTCCAATCTATCTGCTGATCGTGCTACTTTCTAAAACGGTGCCCCATACTACAACATCGTACTAGATAAGTCCGAATTTAGGAGTAATATTAATTATATTGACCCAAATGTAAATAGACCAAGAAAGCAGAGACAGAGTAAAATGTTATGGTACAATCCACATATAGTATGAATGTAGCTACCAAGATAGCTAAAAATTCCTGAAACTTATAGATAACCACTTCCTTCAGTCGCATAAATATTACAAGATCTTCATTAGAAATACAGTCAAAGTTATCTATATCTGCCTCTCCAATATAGGGTCGATAACTTTCAACTATAATAAAAATAATAGCATTAGAAACATTCCCTAAAGATCCTGCAAATCTAGATCTCTGGAGAGCTGACTTCTGAACAATAGATGCCTGGAAAAGGGTCAGCATTACGGATTTGGACGGAGAAACAAAAACTTACATTTGAATGACGGGAAACACTTTTGAATAAAGATATAAGCAGCATTTGGCTTCGTTTGGAGACAGAGGCAAAAGGCATACCACATCTTTATCCAATATAAATTTTCTGGACATCGATTTTATGCATTATATAAATATTATGCATAAAAAGCATACGCCCCCATAAACTCATGTTCCACCAACCCCAACCCACTCTATCTCCCAGCTAAATAAAGCCTCATCAGAATTTATCAGACGGATATTGAACTGTTGATTGTTTCTCAGAAATTCATATTCTGTTTCTTAGAAATACATTGTTGTTGGTCTTGCAAACATTAGAGGAAGTGACTAAGCAAATCCCACAGTCTTCTTCTTCTTCTTCTTCTTCTTCTTCTTCTTCTTCTTCTTCTTCTTCTTCTTCTTCTTCTTCTTCTTCTCCTCTTCCCCATCTCCTCCTCCTCCTTAGTAGTAGTAGTAGTAGTAGGATGATGATGATGAGGAGGCGGCGGAAGAGAGAGAGGGAGTCGAAACCATTGAATTCTCATATCTTATTTACTCACACCATTCCGTTCATGTTGTAGCGACCGACTGTCCCCTCAAAATAGGGATCACGCCAGCATCATCGGAGAAACAAGCCCTACGAGTTGGAGAGGATACTGTTGCGAGCGCCACTGGCCATTCTCTGCGGCAACGGCATTGCCGTGGAGCGTGGCTGAGTACCC